>NW_016907989.1:66353-71328 GCF_001483705.2 Eufriesea mexicana
AATTTGTATCCTATGGACATAGTCTATATATTCTACATTTTATATTTTTATATTCTATATTTTTTTATATTCTGTAATCTATATTCTATGGTCTATATTTAATATTCTTCTATATCCTGTAGCCTGTACTTCAAATTCTATTTTTTCATATTTTATCTTTTTATATTCTATAATCTATACTCTATGGTCTATATTTAATATTCTTCTATATCCTATAGTCTGTACTTCATATTCTATATTTTTCATATTTTATCTTTTTATATTCTATAATCTATACTCTATGGTCTATATTTAATATTCTTCTATATCCTATAGCATGTACTTCAAATTCTATATATTTCATATTTTATAATTTTATATTCTATACTGTTCTATATTATATAATCTATACTCTATTATATATATTCAATATTCTTCTATATTCTATAGTCTGTGCTCTATCGTCTATGTTCAATATTCTTCTATTTCCTATAGTCTGCGTTTTATATTATGTATTTTGTATTTTCATATTGCATATTGCATGTTTTATATTTTATATTTTCTTATATATTCCTTTAAATATCTATGATTGTAAGGACAAACACAGCATATCGCATATTTTCATTTTCAAGGTACTTCCATTTGAAATTCGATTCTTCCTATTATTATTTATTTAAATTCCATAATTTTTGCAAAGATACAAGATTTATTCCTATTCGCTTCTTTCTAACAAATACATATATAGATCGTGTTTTTCAACCTAATTAATGAATAATCATGAATTTTTTTTAATTTTAAAAAGTCACCACTTCCCTCACAACTATATATACATATGTACCAAATATTTTTCTCCACAAAAGGTGAATAAGAGATATTTTTTTCAAAAATATTTCCTCTCAACTCACAACTTTTAATTCTAACATTGTCACTAAATCGCTCCTAACCCCTTACACTATAATTTAATTACGAAAATCCGTACATTGTAAAATTATTTAATTCTAATTATCCACTGTATACTTGCATCATTCGCAAATAAATTACAAAAATTTGTAAAATTTACACAAATTTTGTTTCAATATGTTAAATATAATTCCAGTCTACTGCGAGTGTAATTATCTTCATAAGGCTTAGTATGAAATTACGAAAAACTCATCACAAGTTGAACTCTTATTGTAATAAGATTAACTTGCGACGACCAGTGACGGATGAATCAGAAGCAGAACAAGGTTCTAAAAGATGCCTAGTGCACTGTACCCTAAATCGGTATAGGCAATAGTCAACACTCTGACACTGAGGGACCCTGTTTACTATACGAGACTCAACATATTCCTATATTCTAATTGGTTTGGCAAAAATCAAAACACAGAGTTCTCCAAAGACTTGGGCAAGAAATATTTCCCTATTAGTCAATGCGATTAGTGCATATTTCCGACTTCAAGCTGTAAGTGTAAGTCAGCTGTAACTAACCTAGGCTTACCTATTTCAAACAATTTTCGTAGAGAAAGAGACGGTATGATAATTAATAAATTGCTTCACACACTTAACACCGGTCTAACACCTAATATCCATCGCACACACACATTCTCCTTTAATTTATTTTCCTCTTTCTTCCCCATTCTTCTCTAATTTCTTTCGCCTCCTCTTTCCATTTATCTCCGCATTTCTTTCTCACCGTGTAATCATTCCTGAAAAAACATTTAAACACGTTCATTCGAAAGCTTGGGTGGCAGCCACCGTTCACGCCATCACACTTTCAAGCACCCTTCTTTCACACCTCCGACACTCCACGCCACATCATTCACACTTCTGTCTTTTTATCGGACACTCTTGACCACTGATACTGGCATAAATTGCTGTGCACGAATTTCTAAATATTCGCTTGACTTATCGGTAAGACAGGATAGCGTCGTGAAATATTTTCAGAATTTCTCGGTTAAAAATAAATTAACAGCTAATTGGTTCCTCTTCGCTTAAACAGGAGTGAAACTAAATATAGCGCGTGATTAATGGAATGCAGCATACATATTTTGTTTCCTAACGAATCGGAATTCAAACATTCCGAGGTGTTCGAGAACATTAGAAAGTGTCTGAATCATGCCGAGATATTCTTGTTATTCGTGGTTCTATCAATCAATAATCTTGCTTCCTGCTCTATGAGTAATTATCGAAACTCTTACTTGTTTCAAGGACGATGATTCCTGCCGGGTAACAGTCTTTTCTTACCTTCTGCTCATTTTATCCACCGGCTACGCTCACGTAAACTGGTTTGTTTTTATCATCAAATGCCTGTTTCATTTCGTTCCGTTCTTTTTCTGCTTGAATTTTTAGCGAGCATAGTCGCTCCACGAGCGAGAATCAGACGTGTATCCGTTGTCGTACGTCGTATATGCAATTTCAAAATATAAAATGGAATATTGAATAAATGATAGGAATAGGATATAAAATATAAACGAGGTGTGAAATAAATGATATGGAAGAGGAATAAAAATATATATTTGACTTCTATTTAATTTATTTAACTAGCAAAATTTAACTATTCCGACTTTTCCAAACTCACCATTATCTATTTATCTCTGCTATTTGATAATTAAATCTCGCAAATATACCAGTACAATTTTTCCTTCAAATATATTTTCTTATCTTACGAAAAATATATTTACAAAAATTTAAAACAGCAAGAATAATATTGCCGAATATTAAAAACCAAATCAAATATTTATTTATTATCATAAATTTGGTATTTAAAACGGCAGGAATGAAATTGCTTAATATTAGAAACCAAATCAAATATATATCAAATATATATTCATTATCATGAATTGGATATTTGATATTACAAATATATTCTGTCCTCTGCTTTCAATATTACACCTGTCACAAAATTTATTTGTAAATTTAATCAAACTGCCATTTAGACCATAAATTCATCCAACACAAGAGGTATATTACAATCACTATTTTTCAATTCTTGCATTATTTATATTTATAATCCTCCAATCTTTATATATATTGGACAACACCATGAGATGTGATCTCTTTGTAGATATATTCCAGTCTAGTGTCAGTGTCGCCATCTGTGGATTTTCGCGCAACGGCAAAAGACGCAAGTCGTAGATTCGATTTCGTTGGCCCAATACGCGATACCGTTTGACTGCCGGGATAGCTTGAGGTAGGCCATGGTCCGCGATGAATCGCAAGGGCGAGATTCCCGGCCAAGTCTTTCTTCTTCTTATTCCAGAACTCGCGATGCCGGATCTCTTCCTCCTTTTTTTGCAATACCGCAACGACGACGACGCCGAGCTATCACTCTCGCCGTCTCAATACGAGATCCAGTTTCGCTGCCATGGTCTCGTCTCGTGGAATATCGAGACACCATTTACGGAAGGCGATACGCGTGCATTCAAATCTCCTGAATTTTCCGTCCTGCGTGTTATTTCGTTTCGAGTATAGACGCGAATCGATCGCGGGATTTAGATTTTTATTTAGATTTAATTTTTCTATTATTTTTTTATTTCTTACATTGATTATGGGGTAAATCTCATTGGAAATTTTAGTTGATTTGGAAGCGTGTTATTTTATATTATTTTTCTATTTCTATCTTTTTATTTTATCATTCTAGTAATTTCTAATGTATTTTATTGTTCTAGTAATGTCTAGTAATATCTAGTCATTCTAGTAATACTTTTTAGTGAATACATATGTGCATATATATAAATGGGTGAAGTGGTATATTGTAAATAGCAAATATGTACGTTTTTTATTTTTTTTAGATTAAGCATAAATATAGTATATGGTATATAGTATATTTTTAGATAGTACGCTGGTGGTCACGATAAAATTTTCATTTTCTTAGAATGTGACGATGAATTATCAAACAATATGGCAAAAGAAAAAAGAAAAAAATGTTTTTTTTTTAAATTATTAATGTTTTCTATTAAAAGTTCTCTATTTATTTAAGTTATCCAAATTTTAAAGAAATAATTGAAATAAAACAAATATAAATTTAAAGAATTAGTATTACAAGACACTGGTGATCACCATGGCAATCAAAGTGTTAAGGGAATTTTCGACTGCATCTAGACCTGCTATTTTGTATTATTTTACGTTTTTTAATCTTATTATTTTATTTTCCCTTTGAACATATATAGTTTAAATATAGTAGTATATTTTGGCAAATGTCACTGTGGATATCTTTATTTTGTCAATTTTTTTTTCTTTTTTTAAATTAAAAGAATTTTATTTGAAAACATGGAAATGTATTATTCTATATTATTTTCTTACCTTTCTCTTTTTAATTTTGTTATTTTACTTTTCCTGTGAACATATATAGTTTAAATATAGTAGTATATTTTGGTAAATGTCACTGTGGATATCTTTATTTTGCCAATTTTTCCTTTCTTTTTTTAAATTAAAAGAATTTTATTTGAAAACATGGAAATGTGTTATTCTATATTATTTTCTCATTTTTCTCTTTAATTTCATTATTATGTAGATTGTATACGACTGTAGATTTATTATAAATATTTTTATTTCGCACATTTTTTAAATCAAGTGAATTTTAATTACAAACTCGAAGACTCTATGGGAAAAGGATTCGTGAGAATTTCTTAACAATCTGGATTTCATTTTATATTCTCTCGACCTTCGTAATCCTAAGTAGAATAGGGTATGGTTGTACCCTCTCGTTCTCTTCTCATTATAATTTAAAAAAAGAATTTTTATGCACCTTTTCACTCTATTATATTCTTGTATTCAATTTCATATGTACGTTTAACAACCAGTAGAATAAGAACAAAAAATATTAATTTATATATATATAAAAAATTAGAAAATGAGTAAAAGGCGTTTCTTTGAGAAATAACGATACCGATTAAAATCTAAACAGGGTCCATAATTTGTATCAAGTATCGGGATATAATTTTGACAAGCATAATTCCGCGTAATAAAACATTTTTATCTTAGAATGGGTACATTGTATTTCGTTTTCATTGTAGGG
>NW_016907989.1:72938-77666 GCF_001483705.2 Eufriesea mexicana
CCTTTCGTTTTCCGCGATTATGTTAATTTTCTAAGATATGTGGATACGTGTGTTGCCCTCGATACATGTGTGGAGATTACTGCGGAATGTTAGAAAGAAGTGTTTAAAAAGGAATGTGGATTTGTTCGAGCGTACTAGTAGGTTCCTTTGTGTATTATTGGTAGTGTTAGTACTATGTGTGAAGGTGGTATTAATTGTAAGTGAATGAGTATTAATTGTAGTGTTATAATTTATTTTATAATTAATATTGATGTTACGATTTTTAATATTGCTGTATTTTTTTATTAATTAAAATTAATATTGCTATTTCGTACAAATTAATTAAATTAATTTTATTAAATTAGTACTATGGAACTAGTATAGTATTTTTTATTGATTAAAGTTAGTATTAGTATTTTGTAGTATAGTATTTTGTATTAGTATTTATTTTGACCCAAGTAAAATTTATATTTATATTTAATTAATACTACATAATAATAGTATAGTATTTTTTATTGATTAAAGTTAATATTTATATTTCGTACGAATTAAAATTAATATTTATATTAAATTAGTAATATAGCACTAGTATAGTATATTTTATTGATTAAACTTAATATTCCTATTCTGTACGAATCAAAATTAATATTTATTTTAAATTAGTACTACAGTACTAATCCAATATTTTTTATTGCTTAAAGTTAATGTTACTATTTCGTACAAATTGAAATTAATGTTTATATTAAATTAGTACTATAGTATTAGTATGGTATTTTTTATTAAATAAAGTTAAAATTGCTATTTCGTACAAATAAAAATTTATATTTATATTAAATTGGTACTATAAACCTTGGTTAAATGTTATTACTAGTATCTTGCACTTCATTTGTGCTCTTATGAGGGTATCAATAATCTCCAATCAGTTACAGAGATAAAAAATAGATAAAGGCTGTTATACTGTAAAAATAAATATACAGATTTTATAATTTTGATCTTTTTAAAACGGAATCTTTAATTTCGAGGAACTTTTTCGTTTAAAAGTGCGTTGATAGAATAAAAAAAATTCATAATTTCAAACTGCGTCTTAACTCTTTGCCTTCAATATCGTGTGAAACTCGTAAAAAAATCTGGTAAACATAGTGAGAGGCGTGGTTCATAGATAGGGCCCAATGTAAACATCGACCAGTTCGAACAGGCTCGAGGGAAATTTTTGCAGATGTTTTCCTATCTCAGTTACGTGTTATTTCTCGTCACGTTAGCTCAAAATGGCTCGACGTGTGATCGATTTTACTATTGACCGTGCCAAGCGCTATTGGAACTTGGCAATCTTCGACTATTTAATGAGTAATATTTATTTTACATCCTTACAATTTTGTCACCGTTTTAAGACAAATTTACGGTGGATGATAGTGTGGTCCGTGACCAATAGTTGATGAATCAGTTTTTCAGTGGGCACAGAGAAGATATCTGTGCATTTATTTTGTCAAAGAAACTACTCTATTTTGTCAAAGAATTTATGTAGCTAGAAAAATAGTAATTTAAACGAGCTTTTGCAACGTTTAATGATTATTTCTATTAATTAGGCTCGTGATTAATTAACCGACGTTGCTGTTGATTATGGCACGCACCATTGAAACCTAACCCTTTACACTCGCGTGGCCTTCGTTTGATAAAATTTCGAAGATCGATATTAATTAATATGTCAGATTTAACCCTTTGCATTCGAGAGGCGATCCTCAGTCTATAAATCGATGTTAATTAATATATCAAATTTAAAATTAGTCAACGATGCGTGGAATGTTGAACTGAAATAATTCTATGTCTTAATTTGTATGCGATTTCTTATTTACCGTTTTAAAAATATCGTCAATTTCGTGGCAGTAAGTCTTGGAATTATTATTTCTCTGTAACGAAAAGATCGCCGAGTGCAAAGGGTTAAGATAATGTAACGGTGTGCGAGTGTAATACGAAAATCAAATAATTCTACGATTTCTTATCAAAATCGCAAAAAAATATTGTCAGCCTTATAGCAGAAAATCTTCGAACTCCTAATCTTCTGTAGCCAAAGAATCGTCGAGTGCAAAGGGTTAAATCGTAGAGCAAGGTGTTAAACCCTTAAGCATCCTGTCTATGAGAACCACTGAGAATCACTGCATTCGCGTATGAATATATGACTTGAATAAAATTTTACAAGTTTCTTTGCCACACTCGTTTAGTAGCACGATAACAGCACATACATAACGTTTTCATGTGGTTTTAAGATGTCATGTCGCAATTGACGTTACGCTGCAATAATGTATTATGTACATGATTTTAAACTTACTTTTCTTTGTGTTTCTTTTATCAGAAAAAATTCCAATTTATTTCTCGTATTCACATTTTCGATTTGGAGCGTAACACGAGGAAAGAAAATATAACAGTATCGTAGAAATAAATATGGTGAAGATCGGATTAGTACTTTAAATATGGAACTCGATTTAATATGCAACTTTCCCCACGCATACTTCAATTATTTTCATGTTCAAAAGAATATCGATTTGCTTTTGGCAAATTTATCGTTAACGTAAAATGCAACTTGAGTTACCTCAGTACTGGGATTAGCTCTGTGAAATTCAAAATTCTCAAACTTCACAGTCCCAATTTCGTTTTCCAACAGAGATATCTTATTCTAAGAAGAGAATCTTCAAAACTATTATATATCTATTTCTTGAAGCACGTTTAAAATAAAACACTAAATAATGAAGAATTATAAGAAAGAAAGAAATTAAATTTAAATTATTCTTCTTCTTTCCTTTTCTCATTCGTCTGTCAGTTTGACCGACCATGTTTAGCGTTAAAACTAATCTATACCCCGTTAAACGAGAATTGGCAGGAAATATAAACAAGACGGTCACATGATCGATGATGCAGTCACAGATAAATGGCTGCTCAGGCTCGACTTTTAGAAGTCCCAAACAGAGGACCTTGCGTGCAAAATTTTCCTCTAAATATTCGATCTCACGTCTGACACGTGTTGCTCACGTGCAGCTGTTTATATTTCCTGCGAATTCTCGTTGAGTGTACTTCGATATACGACAGTAAAGGGTTGACCGAGACCCGGAAACCCCGAGACTAGGGATTTCGAGTGGAGCGCTCTCCTCCTCACCAATCTAGGGACTTGCCCGTGGCGAACGCAACTAGCGCGCTCTAGCGCCATCTTCTAACATCGCGCAGAGTCCCAACGCGACTATGCATCGCGCATGGAACCTACACGGGCAATGAGAGAGAATATAAATCGTAACGAGCACCTTTCATGCCTGAACGGCCATAATGCACTAAATGATACGCTCGGGAGGTCTTTATGCTCAAGGTCGATTTTACCGGCATTATTCGCCTTTTATGAAACGACATGAAAAAGAGCCGTGGCCGCGGCGTGTGTAACAGGTTCCCTGTAATACACCGGCGCTCCTCGCGATGCGATGCATCGATTTGTATGGCCGTTCTACGTGCCAGCCTTTTATGCGTCGATTCAAGGGGGATCCAGCGGCGTACCGCGTTGCTTTATGGCGGAAAGGAAAATTAAGTGGTTGAAACGTGGCTGCGATCGCGGATGCTAATTACTTTGTGCGCTGATCAAAGACCCCTCGGCATCGCGGTTTCTTGTCCCGGTGAGAACGCCGAAGATGTGCTTTATTTCGCCTCGTCGCGGATAGGAATGGATAAGGCAGAGGGAATTGTGCAGTTTTGAAAAACCAGACTTTTGGTTTCCAGCTGGATTCGAAGACAACTGTTTCAAAGTATTAGAGACGAATTGTAATTTCAGAGAAGTTTTAATCAACAGAATTTAATAGAATTTGTATTAATATAAATTAACATAAATTTATCTATAAATTTAACGGAGTGTAAAGAAGGTTTCAAAATTGTTAAAATTGAACTATTGGCTTAGAACGTGTACCTAAATATTTTTAATTCATATCCAGTTCAGTTACGTCATTCGAGTTCCTCGTTCACCCGAATACCTGTGTTCAGAGTCACGTTGGATTTTTCGTAGACCTTAATCTTTCGCTCCTGGACAGTGGTGTTCGAAAAGTAGCGGCACCGATTCACCAAAGGGCCCTACGACACCTGGCCCCTACCTGACTGCATTCCCAGAAGACCTCTAAACGTTCGCTCAAGGCTACTCGACTTCCTGCTTCCAGAATGTTACACAACTTTGAATTATTCATTCAAGAGGCTTCGGTAAACGATAACACTTTCATTGTTCGTTCCGTCACCCGGGTATATTAGAATAACTTCGACTTCGATTAACATAAGTCGGCCATAATATACTTATTACACTGTACAAGTAGCTCCACGTCGCGTTTTATCTGAGATTTTCCTTGGAAGGCGTCGAAAGGCTTTAACGTAATCAATGCATAAAATGAATACATTACTGGTCTATCCTTTTTTTTTTCCTTTTTCGTAACTTCAGAATGATATACGTCATTCCAGGGTATTTAATATGTTCGGCATTGGATTCGATAGATGTTTCGTAGATTTGAAATGTTAAGAATGTAGGAGTGTTGAAATTACTGTAGCCTGGGTTTTCCTTGGTGGGTGAAATCTTAAATAAAATAACGTGACTGTGTCTAACACGATTGCTGCAATACTTGTGGCATTATACTTTTACTTGATAGCTTGAATACTGGTTTTCATAATTAGTGCAGATTTCGTCTCTTTTTTTGAGTGTTTTTGAAGTTTGTTATTCTATAGCCTGTAATGTATATATAT
>NW_016907989.1:80803-92454 GCF_001483705.2 Eufriesea mexicana
ATAAAATTACTAAAAAAGAATTAAAATAGGATAAAACTAAATTCAAATGTCAAAGAAAATTAATAGAAAATTGCTTGGAAATTGAAAGATCAATTACTTAAAATAAAATTACTAAAAAAGAATTAAAATAAGATGAAAGTGAATACAAATATCAAATAAAATTAATAGAAAATTGCTTAAAAATTTAAAGATCAGTTACTTAAAATAAAATTACTAAAAAAGAATTAAAATAGGATAAAACTAAATTCAAATGTCAAATAAAATTAATAGAAAATTGCTTGGAAATTGAAAGATCAATTACATAAAATAAAATTACTAAAAGAGAATTAAAATAATATGAAAATGAATACAAATGTTAAAGAAAATTAATAGAAAATTGCTTCGAAATTGAAAGATCAATTACATAAAGTAGAATTACTAGGAAAAATTAAAATAGATTAAAACTAAATTCAAATGTCAAAGAAAATTAATAGAAAATTGCTTGGAAATTGAAAGATCAATTACTTAAAATAAAATTACTAAAAAATAATTAAAATAGGATAAAACTAAATTCAAATGTCAAAGAAAATGAATAGAAAATTGCTTCGAAATTGAAACATAAATTACATAAAATGGAATTACCAGGAAAAATCAAAATAAAATAAAATGAAATGAAATTTAAATGTCGAGGGAAATTAATAGAAAATTTTGTTAAGTTTGAATCACGCTAAATATATAGCATGAATGAAAAATAAGAAACTACTATTAGGAACTGGAACTTGTTTCGAAAGCCACAGCTTTATCGCGAAATGACGTTGAAAACGCATTGTGTGATCCGTCACACGTGGTATATTGTTCTGCTCGTATGCACGCCTTTCAATTTCTGCAGCAACGAAACTGCGATAGATAAAATAGGAATATCCAAATCGGTTGTGCTAGTTTCAATAGAAGCATTGATAAATGTCAGCTATTAATCGCCGTTTCCAAGAAAATCGCGTTCTCTGTCGATCGATTACGTTAAACCCTTTATTACATACTTGGAATTTTGATAAAAAGGATTTTTATTATAAGGAATGAACGTTTTCTTTCCTCGATGTTTCGAAATTTTCTGACTTTCACGAGTTTTCTCATTTTCTCGAATTTTCTGGATTTTTCCGAATTTCCTAATTTCTCTGAACATACTAATTTTTCCGAATATACTAAAGTTTCTAAATTTCTCGAATTTTGTAACTCATCTAAATATTCTACGTTATTTGTCTTTTCTGAATTTTCCGGATTTCCCAAATTTTCTGAATTTTCCGAGTTTCCTACATTTTTTAAACTTTGTGTTTCACGAATAATTTAAATACTTCGAATTTCCTAATTTCCCTATGTTTTCTGAATTTTCCAAGTTTTCTACATCATCCAAAGTTTTTTGAATTTTTCAAGTTTTCCAATTTTTTTTCAATTCTTCAATTTCTCCGAGTATTCCCATTTTTCCGAATCTTTTTAAATTGTCTAAAATTTTCTAACAGTGCTCATTTATACTCTTTTAATTTTTAATTGCCTAAATTAAAAATATTTTCTAACAATACTATGAAACACATGAATGAAATTTAATTTAAATTCAATTGAATTAATGATATGTATTTCCCAGCCTCGTCAATTATTTATCTCTCTATACCATTCGTCCTACTCGATACGAAAAAGAAATAGTATTTTCTATCTAAACCAAATTAAATTTTCTCAGTCGTCATAATTAAATAGAAAATCGACTTCATGAAAGAAATTATTGCGCAACAATTAATTACATAAACAATTACGACGGATGATGCATTAAGTCACATTGAGATAACCGTGCTGAAATAACATGAAATCGTGAATTAAATGTCTAAAAGTATTCGCTAGGAAACGTTTCGTGACTATTAATAGGGTGGAGAGAACGATCAGAAGAATCGTAACGTCTCGGCTCGGGTATTTCTAGCGTCTGATGAAGCTCCGCAATGAAAGCACCGAGCTTAATGAAGTAAATATCGAATATTAGAGAGTACAATAATTAGAGCGCTGCTATTGTTCATCTGGCAACGTTCCTCGTCGTGAATCTTCCTTGATAAATCCCATACGCCTCGAGATAATACCCGCGAATCTCGTTGCACTTTCCGATATATCCCGCTGTGCATCTTCGTGCACGAGCTTCGGAATCTAAGTATAATAATTAGCCCTGTATTCGTAGATTGCGAATGGGACCGACGGACTTCAAATTTATTTGGAATTATAATTTATAATTATACTTTGAAACCATAGTTTGGAATTATAATTTTTAAATTACAGTTATTGGTTAATTAGGAAAGTAATTAATTATAATTTGGGTGAATTAGTATAATAATTAGTCCTGTATAAGCGGGTTATGACAGGCCTCAAATTTGTTTGGAATTCTAATTTATAATTATACTTTACAATCATAGTTAGGAATTATAATTTTTAAATTATAGTTATTGGTTAATTGGGAAAGTAATTAATTATAATTTGGGTGAATTAGAATAATAATTAGTCCTGTATAAGCGGGTTATGACAGGCTTCAAATTTGTTTGCAATTATAATTTATAATTATATTTTAAAATCATAGTTTGGAATTATAATTTTTAAATTATAGTTATTGGTTAATTAGTAGAGTAATTAATTAGAATTTGTGTTACTTAGTATAATAATTAGCTCTGTGTTATCAGATTATGAATGGGACTGACAAACTTCAAATTTCTTTGGAATTATAATTTATATTTATACTTTAAAGTCATAGTTTGGAATCATAATTTTGAAATTATAGTTATTGATTAATTAGAAAAGTAATTAATTAGGGTTAGTTATAACAGGAAAATATTATAAGTGACTATAGTTTCTCTTTTAATTCGACACACGAACATAGGCAATCATTATTGCTCTATATATATTGCTTATTATTATAAAAAGCAATCAATTTTAATATTATAGTGTCTAAAAAAATAAAATTAAATTAAATGACAGATAATTGTAATCAAATTTTGAAAATAAAATATATATATGTAGATAACAATTTCCAAATTACATGATATTTTAAAAAGCTAGTTAAGTTACATTATCGACTTATATTATTTATAATGTTACTATCGATGATACACTATACTAATACATTAATACTTAATCATACATAATAACATAATATTCAGCTATATTAATTATATTAGTAATACAGTAATTTGTATTTAATACGATAATAATAATATATATTTAAACAATATCATAAATAACTATATGCTATTTATAATTTTAATAATCTAATATTTAAATTACAAGTGTCCAAGTCCACAAATTTATCAGTGAAATAAAATCTTTTAATATCGAATTACTCTAACCTGTAATGAAAACAATCACTCATATACTCATTGTCAAGATTCAAACCGTTTATCATCGGCTATACATGTTCGTATAAATGAAATTATCAGAGCTAAATATAACTTCAAGAGACTTTCGATAACTTCGCCGTGTCGTCATTCTATTTTGATTACGACGATTTAAAAAAAAAAAGAAAGCGTTTATGATTAATTTCTGTACTTTAGAATTGAAACGTCACGTTTAAGTGCACTTCTTCGTTACTTAACCCTTTGCGCTCGACGATTTTTTAGCTAAAGAGGGGTACGAGTTGACAAATTTTCTTCCATAAGGCTGATGATATTTTTTGAGCAGTAAATAAGAAATCGTATAATAATTAGCACGTAGAATTATTCAATTTCGATACCTCGCACACTGTTACATTATTCTAAATTTCATATATTAACACATTGCATACCGCGCTTTGCGCGCTCAAAGCGATCCCAAAGACCGCACATTTTTGAACACCCTAGAAGCATGCTTGGCAAGGAATACGTTGCATATATGCACATTTTTAATTTAAAATTGGTAATATATTCGCATAAAGTATTCTTAGATATCGCTATATACTTTATACGTCGATTTATTATATAAAATTTTATACATTTTAACTAATTTTATCTCACAAACTTGAATAATGCTTTAGAGTATGATATCTGATAAAGCATACTCCTTTGTGCAATGTTGTTTGGCACCAGATTGAAAATGTAAAGGATTTTTAAAAAACTATTTCCGTGCAAATTTGCACATATATTTCGAAATAACAAAATGTACAACAATAAAACACTTTATAAGGTACGGTAAACGATCCTCGCAGAGCTACCGATATACGGGCTATACTGACGGATTGTTTTTACATTCTTGGAATGTCAGCATTCAGTTATTTTGCTTATCATTTGTCACAAGAATGTGCAAGACTTCACTATCCTGGTAACGTAACAAAAACATTTGTCTCTGGTGGCCTAAGGCACAGATTCAATCGAAAAAAGCTGAAAACGAGATATCTCGTGACCCGAACGCAATGTGTTAATTAACATCGAGCTTCGAAATTTTATCAAATGGTGATCTAGAGGCTCCTCTCGAGTGCAAAGGGTTAAAGGGGTAGATCGAGAAGCGTACGGGAACAGTACTTAGACAGTTCTTAGACAGTTCTTTGAGAGGAGTTCTTTGAGGGACAGTTTACGTGAGAGACGAGAACGTGCGTACCTCATAACGAAGAGAATATCGAATAGGCCACCGAGAGTTAGACTTATGAACTAGCCCTCACTTTGTAAAAACCCCTTACACCAAATAGAGTCCTTCGTTGCTCGTCACCCCGCATAAGAAATTCAAATATTTTTGAAAATTCCTTATTAAAATTTTCTTTTTCGAAATTTCAGGTATTTTATCGTCGGGATCCAAAAACGTAAAAAATTTTCATGTACTTCTTTATTTATATTGTAGTATCGTGTTATTTGTTCTTGCGAGAAGAATAATGGCGGAGCTGAAGAATGCAAAAATTTACATTTAATTTAAATTTAACAGCCTCGAAATGTCTTATAATTAAGTTACAATAATTCTTGCCACACATGTCGGTATTACTCATTTCGCCGAGGTCCTTACAAGTCACAGGTTCGTGTTTCATGTTGGTAACTTGTTAACAGTCTTCGTGGAAAGGATTTCGCAATGGTTCGTGAATCATTCTGTTTTCCTTGTTTGAATATTTTTTGAAAGAAAGTCTTTCGTAATTCGGAACGTGGCATTGTTAAATCAATGCTGTACAAGAATGTTTCTCGAAATTCGATGCTTAATTTGAAGCGATAAAATTGTGTTTGTGGATAGAGCTGAATGCTGTATTATAATTTGCTCGAGTATCGTGTGTAACTTCTTATGTTAATTATTTAATGCAAAATATAATAATATAAAATTGTAAAATATAATATAAATTTAATACAGTGTTTAATTAGAATAGAATATATTATATTAAATAATAAAATTGTTGTAATCTATTAAAGTTACGTTAAGAGTGTACACTTGGCATGAAATCATAAGGATTCGTATACCCTATGAGATCATATTTATTAAAATAATATTCCACGAAATTTCACCCCAAAGTTACTCACTTCTGTGTTGAGAAAATTAGAAAGGGTTTGGCAAAATATTTGTATAATTTGTAGTATTAAATAAATGGACGGTAAAAATAATTTTCCTTTGCTTTTCATTTAAATATTTTTTAGATAGTGGTTTTTGGGTTCTTGAAATTATCGGAAATATCAGAAAACCTGGAAATATCCAAGATTTTTGAAAAGATTCGGGATCCTGGTAATTTTGATAAATACCTTATTAGTATTCGTTTTGTTATTACCATACTGTATAATTTATGATGGTATTCGATGAAATGAATATTGATACGAAATTTCGCAAAATTTTGGAGATTTTGTATATTTATAGGAATTTCGAACATTTCTTAGTACCGGATATTTTGGGGAATTTCGAAGATTTTAAGGTCCTATATATTCTTGGAAATTTTTAAGATTTTGGAATCTGAGATATTTTGACAAATTTCGGTGACTTTAAAGTCTCAAATATTTTGGGGAACTTTGAAGATTTCAAAGTCCTACACAATTTGGGAAATTTCGAAGGGTTCAGGGTTCAAATATTTTGGGGAATTTATAAGGTTTCAGGATCCTGAATATTTTGGGAAATTTCGGAGATTCCAGAGTCCCTAATATTTTTAGCAATTTTACAGATTTTAGAGCTCCTAATATTTTTACGAATTTCAAAGATTTCCAAGTCACTAATATTTTTAGGGATTTCAAAGATTTCCGAGTCCCAAATATTTTTAGAAATTTCGAAGATTTCAGAGTTCCTAATATTTGTGAATTTCAAAGATTTCAGAGTCCCAGATATTTTCAGCGAATCTCGAAATCTACAAGATCCCTGCATTTCCAGTATCTCGCACAGCCCTGGTGATAATCCAAACGAATCTAAACATTCTCGTCGATACAACGACTCTCTTTCTCCCATGAAAGTCAATATGTTTTCTATCCTTGAGAACTTCGTATCTTTCGAGGTGAATGCAGCCAACGCTAACCGATTTGATAAAACAGTATCAAAAAGGACTGCTGACATCGGTGAAACGTTGGTTTAGTAAACCTACATATAACTGTATACTTTAGGAATGTCACGCTGTCAAACACCTTAGTCGCGTTTTTAGAGAGCGGAAAGAGGAAAACAATATGATTACATCGGATTGGTCATCTCAATCCCTATACTTTAAACGCGAATTCTGTTCAAAATATATGATCTATAGAAGTATACCGAATCTCAAAAATATCCAAATCCTTCACCTCATTACGAGGTCTTGAATCTTAATTTCAATTTACCTACACTGACAAGGAGAGTGCAAGTCCTTCGGGTCACCGATTTAGTTGAAACTTTGCAGCTTTGTAGATATCGTCATGTAATTTAAGAAAATATATCATTATAGTCGCAATTACTCAATACTTTTTGAGATATTTGCGATTAAAGTTTTATTACTCCTTTAATTCTACAGTTATTTCTAATATGTTGCAGGTTAAGTTGTAGCATAACGGCCACGATCGAGAATTGCTATACTGGAGGACGACCGGGGTTTGATTCCCGTTCATAGTTTTTCAATATATTTTTTATTTTGTATTTATTTTTCGTCTATGAAAACATTGTAAATAAACAATTGTAAATAAAATTTCTTATTAAAAAAATTTATTTTTTACGCTTTCTTATGCTAGTATATATTTATTACAAAACGAAAATATAGATAATCATTAGATACAAGAAATACAAAACCTATCTCACATGTAAGTATTAATTATTAAATTGAACATCCTGTAAAAATGTTTCCTATAATTCCAACTTTGCTGTGCAGTTATAAATGTTCATGAATTAATTACTAAAACGTGGAAATTTATTAATTTTCTACAGCCGAATTGATTTCAAACATTTAGTTCGAATAAAAATTTTACCGCCTGCGATCAGCGCCATCTATGATTTGGGCTTAAAAAGCAAGAAAGTGATAGGAATATAGAATAGGCAAGGAGGTCGACTGAGAGCTGATCACGTGACTGACAAGGACAGAGAGGGGATAGAAAAGGATAGAATGGCCCCGGCAGGGATAAATTATTAATTACTCAATTTCCGTAAACAATTTGTGAACTTTTATAATTTTGATGCAAAGCTGGAACTTCAGGCTACATTCTTATATAATCTTCGTAAACAATTTAACTCTAAATTGTTAGTTATTAATTTTTGTTTCATGGCGTCTATGATTTCGTAACGACGACCATCGCGATCTTCCGTGAATATATTTAATAGTAAACGAAACTAGAAGCAAAATGTGATCAAAAGTTATATGAGAAGATTCGCAAGAACATTGTCTTTCTAATGAGTGCATAAAGTTTCATAAATTAATTGCGTAAAGGATAGTAATTAATGAAAAACCAATGGCGTCTTCGACAATCTTCGACAATAATTCAAACATTTCGTAGAATAATTATTAATAATTAATTAATTAGGGACAAATTTATATCGAAAAATATATTGGAAAGTTCTTGAAGGATCTGGCTTTACGATGCAATTATAAAAGTTCATAAATTAATCGCAGAAATTGAGTAATTAATTAATTTTCTAATAAAAATTCTAAAAGGAACAGTCAGCGCCACCTATGACTCTTATCTGGAACTGTTCCGCTAGTTCCAGTACACAGCTGTAGGTGGCGCTGACTGTTCCCTTTAGAATTTTTATTAGAAAATTAATTAATTACTCAATTCCTGCGATTAATTTATGAACTTTTATAATTGCATCGTAAAGGCAGATCCTTCAGCAACTTTCCTATATATTTTTCGATATAGATTTGTCCCTAATTAATTTATTATTAATTATTATTCTACGCAGTGTTTGAATTGTTGTCGAAGACGCCATTGGTTTTTCATTAATTACTATCCTCAACGCAATTAATTTATGAAACTTTATGCACTCGTTAGAAAGACAATGTCCTTGCGAATCTTCTCATATAACTTTTGATCACATTTTGCTTCTAGTTTCGTTTAGTAATAAATATTTTCACGGAAGGTCGTGATGGTCGCCGTTACGAAATCATAGACGCCATAAAACAAAAATTAATAACTAACAATTTAGAGCTAAATTCTTTACGAATATTATATAGGAATGTAGCCTGAAGTTCCAGCTTTGCAATGAAATTATAAAAGTTCACAAATTGTTTACGGAAATTGAGTAATTAATAATTTTTCACTGCCGGAGCCATTCTATCCTTTTCTATCCCCTCTCTGTCCCTGTCAGTCACGTGACCAGCACATCGACGACCTCCTTGCCTATTCTATATTCCTATCACTTTCTTGCTTTTTGAGCCCAAATCATAGATGGCGCAGGCAGTACAATTTTTCATTTTATTAGACGATAAAAATTTAACATCTTAATAAATCAATTTGGTAGTAGAAAATCAATGAATTTCCAGGTTTCTATAATTAATTCATGAATATTTATGGCTGCACAACAAAGTTGGAATTATACACAACATTCTTATACAATGTTTAATTTAATAATTAATACTTACATCAGCGATGGGATTTGTATTTTCTGTAGTAAATAAGATTACTATAGAAAAGTATTTTCCTTGATTAATATTCTTATTATTTTGTAATAAATATATACTTGCATAAGAAAGCGTGAAAGATAAATCTTTTTATTAAGAAATTTTGTTTACAATGTTTTTATGGTCGAAAAATGAACACAAAATAAAAAGTATATTGAAAAAAAGCTACGAATTATGGACGGGAATCGAACTTCGGTCCTCCAGCATTGAAATTCTCGACTGCTGTCAATAGGCCACAACTTCACTTGAAAACTCGTACAAATAAATCTGTAATTAAGGAAGTAATAAAACTTTAATCGTAAATATCTCAAAAATTATTGAGTAGTTGCCACTATAATGATATATTTTCTTAAATTACATGATGATATCTACAAAGCTGCAAAGTTTATAACCTCGTAATTTAATTATTTTACATAGTAGAACCCTAGGGACCAGCGTAACGTTTAACGTGCTATTCTACTATCAAATCATATTACTTCTATATTTCAACACGTCATTTTACCAATGTTGAATCATTACGCTGCTAACAGTAGGCACCTACATATATATAATCCCATTATTATACCAATCTCAAATCATTGCATTGCTATATTTTACTACATCATTGTATGTATATCAAATCACAGTACAATATCGAATTATTCTTATGTATCCTATTTTTGCCTTTGGCTTTGGACACTTCTCTTAACACTTTATTAAAATTAACAAATAACGTCTCCACTTTGCACTTATTGCTATATGAGGAGGTAGTAAGTAGGGAGCACTTTATGTTGCATAAAAATATAGAAAAGGGCAGTAAAAACTATATTATTCTGTCGCTGGGGAGTGTATTCATGTCGTGAATAGAGGATCGTGTGGTTCAGAGTTAGAATTGAGAGAAACTCAGTATAATATTGTAGGATGGCGAATACTGGTCTTGAGACACCGAAAATTCACGAAAGAACAACAACACAACAACACAAACTTAAAACTCGTTAACTGATTTAACTTGGGGAAATAACACCAAGATAACGAAATGAAAACACACAAGGACGCATTCTTTTAAAACTCTTTTTCCAACACCAAGCGACTCACGCTTGTGCTAGTCACAACCGATTTCTAAGGACTCTGTTTTGCTTGTCAAGGACCACGCTTTTATGCTTTCCTTAATCTACGCTTCACCTGCCCGTAGAGGAGTCACGCAACTTAATTTTGTTATATAGAATAACTTTTCGATTTGCTTCTAGAAGATATCGATCGGTTTACAATTTGTTTTTGTTGGCAATAGCCGATTCGCGATTTCTTTTGGTATCCTACAATATTTTACTTAAATAAACCTGTTTCTTTATTAAAAAGGAGTCGTTGTTTATTAAATGCGCAGATCTCTGTCTGCATAGGATTAATTTAGCAAAAAATCCTACAGTAATAATAATAAAAGAAGCATTTTTTAAATAAAATTGCTCCCCACTAATTTATTTTATTAACTGTACGAAGTGTCATGCCAGAGGTGACTTAAAAGTTTTAGGGAAAAATAATTCTGTCACGCCAGAGGTGATCTCATAGTGCTGAGGATTAATCACGTTCAGATGCATGTAAAACATTTCATGTTATAGATATATATTTGCGACAACATGGCGGATAGGTGGGATAAACTGTAGGTACGTTGCTCCCTGCAGGTTTAATTCGTATCATCAAGTCGGCTGGCAATGTCAATTTGCCGAGCGCTCGTCGACGTGCAAACATAGAGAGGCCTACCCGCTTTTATCATATCTCGTTTCCATGCGACAATAAATTTGCACCTCGTGCTAAAATCACGCAGCTATCTCGCCTGAAAGGGAATATTAAACCGCGTTTCAGGCCGAGGTTCTTACTAGAACGTCGTCGCGTATGTGCCTTGTATATTTTCGAATATTATCTCGAGTCCAGGGGTGCACCTAGGAGACATGTCCGTGGACTTCAGTTGGAATTTTCGTAGATGTTCAATATTTTTTCTTCCCTTTTTCAATTTTTCTGGTTCTCATATAACTGCAATAGACATACGAAAAATCTATTGTAGGATGATATTGTAAAGAACTGGTTTCGAGACACCAGAAACTGACAGAACAACGAGAACAGAATAACACGAACGCAAAACTCATAAAACTAATTTAATTCTTTGCTCTCGACGATTTTTTGGCTAAAAAAGGGTACGAGTTGAAAAATTTTCTGCTATAAGGCTGATGATATTTTCCGAGCAGTAAATAAGGAATCGTATAATAATTAACACGTAGAATTATTTCATTTTAATACCTTGTACAGTGTTATATTATTTTCAATTTTGGTCGTCAAGGGTCCTGCTTTCATGCTTTTCTTAACCTACGCTTAACTCTGGTGCTATTGAAGTTTATAAATATTAAGAATTCTAGCATTATTTTCTAATTCGAAAATATTTAACGAGCAGATTTTCGGTGAGAACTTCGATGAAGAATTTGACACAGAGATCATTGTCTTAGATGGGATATATTTTGTAGTTATTTGTTCATTATCGTGGGTAATTAAAAATATGGAACGTATTCTTGAAATAAAATGTTTTGGATAATCTTCAGCTGTTTCCATTTCTCATTGTTGATATGTATTATACTTATTATTATTATTATATTATTATTATTATTATTATTATTATTATTATTATTATTATTAT
>NW_016907989.1:92950-98328 GCF_001483705.2 Eufriesea mexicana
AATAATATAATAATGTCATACGCTATATATAAATAACAGATAGCTTCCCGTTGAAGTTGTCGAGCGAGTTGATAGCATATTAATTTAAGAACTCGATATTTGAAATGGTTGATAACTGCAAGAATATTCAACTAATATATATATAAATAAAACGTCGCAGCTCGATATAGTCACGTCTCGTAAACACGTCTATTTTTACACTGATTCGATAAAACGCAAACCCGCAAAATTAATTCCGACTTCTATACTACATTTAATTTCGAATGCGGGTAATAGACGTTGTAATTAGAAAGTAACGAGGAGAAATTAGATAGAGTAAACTCCAATTTATCGCTTTCTATCTCATTGAAGAGCGATTCGCGTTCTTTCGACACCACTGAATGCGTAACAAACCACCCAGTTGACTAGATGTTCGATGAAATACAAGAGATTCACAAGATTACGCGGTTCTTGTCGCGTTTGAAGCGAAATATACAGGGCGTCGCGTAACTATTACGAAAGCACGAGTAACAGGGGGTTGACAGGGGGTGATAAGATAAGTTGGAAAGTAAGTGTAATGGTATTTTTTCCTATCGAATTTCTTCTAATTTTTCCTAATTTTTTTAATACTGACTGAAAATGTATAATTTATGGTTGTACTTCTACTCGATGAATTTTTAAATTTTGTATTTTATAGTAATTTGTACAACGATTATATAAATTGTTTCAGTTCGTTGATATTTAACGGTATGATAATAATGATAACAACAACAGCAACAACAACAACAACAACAACATTTTTTTGATAATTTTTTTAATCCTGACTGAAGATGAAATACTCCGTGAATTTTTGTTTATAGTAATTTGTAGAATGATTATATAAATTGCTCGGGATCGTTAATATTTAACGGTATGATAATAATGATAATAATAATAACACTAGCAACAACAGCAGCAGTAGCAGCAGCAACATCAATTACATAAGAAATATCTCAAACTTTTTAAGTTTATTAATATTTTTAGTAAAAATTAGTTTCAATAAAATATGAGAAATTGTTTAATTTGTGAATATTTAATGAGAAATAGAAAAATAGCTTTTATTACTGAAGCTCATTAATATTTAATACAATATTTCTTCGTGACGATTTTCGTTCCACATTGATTCAAAAATTTCTGAAAAATCATACATTTTTCCTTACTATATACACTTAATTAATGTAAATGTAATAAGTACACAGACAATCTACCACTTTCTTACAGAATTAAAAATTATTAATAGTATGTAAGAAATATTTCATTACAGTTTATTAGTAATTTGCAATTGCAGGGTGAATTAATATCTGAAAGCAATTTATTAAAATGTATTTGACGTATATGTGAAATTCGTATGTTTGATATGAGTTGAGAAATGAATGATGTTCTGAGCACTAATGGGCATTTCTTACGTATGACATGCATATCAATTAGGGTGCACGGAGTACTATAACTGAGATAGGATGAGGGTGACACCCCATGTCCCACAGTTTAGCTTTAACGATACTTCAGGAGATATTCTCATTAGAAGCATCGTTAGGAACTCTGTTCTTAAGTATTTTAAATCCTCTTGCGTACTTTAATTAGAGCGAAACGTGTAATTAAACGATCTAAACTATTTTTAATGAAATAATAAAACAAAAAGAAGCTGTTACATACTAGGTACACAGGAATGTACGTGAAACACAATTTTGAATTTTTCTTCAATTTTTCATTTAAATATCTTTTTCCAATTCTATTTCTGGATATGTATCATCTTAGAAATGAAATTATTTATTAAACTATTAATTAAATTATTTATTATTCTCAGGCATAGAGCACCTAATTAAATTTTTGGAGCATTGTCTTCGTGGTGTACCTAATTAAATTTTTAAAACACACTTTTAATCCCATTTAAATACTTTCTCACGTGTTTTTCCCACGTTAACCCTTTCACTGCCACCAGTCATTATTGTAATTTATAATTTAACATATTTATAACGCAGGTGGGTAAATTTTTTATTATACGTGTCAGGCATCTAGCTTGACTCTGCCTGTAGTGAATAAGGTAATTATGATTTCAAAGAAGAAAATAAGATATAGGAAAGTGGACACTTGATAAATTAATTCAGTAACACCAAACACATGTCGTATTTCTAAATATACATTTTTCAAAGTGTTTGTTTATACGATCATAAAATACCAATTATTTATAAATATTAAAAAATAGATGGCAGAATATCTCTCTTAAATCATCACAAGACATCTCTTCCAAATATCCAACGAGCTTAGACTGGCCCCAAAAATCAATCTAACCTAACTCATAATCAAACATACTAAAACAATCTAATAAAAGAACCTAAGAATTTTTTAAGTCCCAAAAACCTACTATATTTATAATTTTAAAGACACCATGCCTAAATATTAACCTAACCCAAATCACAAACAAACACACCGATCTAACCTAACAGAAGGACCCTATGATACTCCTACTGTCTAAGAAAACTCAAATCACAACCAAATACACCAATCCAATCTAACAGAAGGACTCAATGACATTCCTAGGGTCTAAAAGCCCCAAATCACAACCAAACATACCAGATCCAATCTAACAAAAGGAGCCAATGATACTGCTAGTGTCTAAAAGATCCAAATCACAACCAAGTATACCAATCGAACCTAACAAAAGGGTGCAATGACGCTCCTAGTGTCTAAAAAACCCCCAAATCATAACTAAACACACCAGATCCAATCTAACAGAAGGACCCAATGACACTCCTAGTGTCTAAAACACCCAAATCACAACCAAACACGCTTATCCAATCTAACAGAAGGACCCAACAACACTCCTAGTGTCTAAAACACCCAAATCTCATTCAAATATCCTGTGACATCAGACTGACCCCAAAATCCCTTCCAACTTCAAAGGCACTGTTCTCAAAAATCAGAAGCACTCAATAACCCTCTGGATCGCCAAAAACCCACCATTCCTCTCGCACGAAAAAAGATCTCAATCCCGATCCCGAATCGTGGCATTACGCGAAATTCTTAGACCTCAGGAGTCGATAGGACTCGCCCAGGGAACCCAGTCATAAGAAGCGTCGATCCTGAATAATTCATGCGAGGGAGACAGCAGTCGACAGGCTTTCCAAGTGAAAATCCGAAGGTGTGAGTCACCGATGCATTCCGAATTTCCCAGTCGCGCTTTAAAGGAATTCCAACCGCTAGAAGCGTGTCCCACGACGACCCTGGGTGGGGATGGGATGACAGTTGGGGTGAAAAATGGCGGTGGGTTTATTTAGACACGGCCAAGAGTTACGGGACACCTTGGGAGAGAAAGTGCAACGACCTAGGCCGCGAGATGATCTCACGTGCTGAAGGGATGACCACCGCGGGAGCAAGTGTTGCGTGGATGGTTTCTTTGGTGAACCACGCTGGAATTCGCGGAAATGAGCGAGGTAAAGCTCGCCGTAATATATTACGGAAGTTATTATGCCGGCAAGATTTTGTTCACTCTGTTGGACCCACGTGGCTAGGTGACAGATGATAAATCTGCCGCTGATTGGTTGGCATCTGCGGGATGGTCATGGTAGACACTCGGCTGTGCTTTTACGCAGCGAATGAGTTAGCCTTTGCGGTTCAAGTCGCATTCGACACTTTGTTCCAACTGGTTCATACTTCACTAATTGGACACGCTGTGCGAATCTGTTTTGTCAACAAGCCGAGTTAAATGTCCTATGAGCTGATCTATTTATGTGTTTTTCTAATCAATGACATGTACATATTAATATATATCCTTACTTTGCAATCTAGGGCGCATTCCACACTGTATTCCAACTGGTACATAGAGCCCAGTATCTATTTGGGCACACTACTAATTTTTCTCTTCTCTTCTTTTTTATTTATTTATTTATTTTTTCCTTTTTTATCAGCAATTATAGTTACATATTTTATGAGCTGATCTATTTATGTATTTTTCTAATGAATGACATTAATATATATTCTTACTTCAGGGTCCAAGTCATATTCTACAGTTTATACCAACTGGTTGATAATTGAGTACCTGTTTGGACATATTACTAATTTTTTTCTTCTTTTCCTTTTTATTTATTTATTTTGTTTTTATTTTTTGTATCAACAATGAGAGTTATACATCCTGTGAACTGATCTACTTTCGTGTTTTCCTAATGGACTACGTATCCACGTTGATATATTCTTACCACGAATTTCAAATTCGTGGAATTCGTAAATTTTGTTGCAGAGAACGAGCAATAATTTCATTCGTATAACAGTTATGCATGCGGTAACTTGGTGTACATTCCCAACAATTTGCACGTTAACAAATGTTCATGAAAATTAAATGCTTTGACTTCCTGCGTGGACCTCATTTGCGAACATAAACAAGGTGTAGCATGCAGTGAAATGTGCTCCATTAATTTTAAGCTGAAAGTATATACGTGTAACAAACTTCTAGAAGCGTCACGAATCAAAAATTTCACGAATCATTGCCACTTTAATTTTTCTCAAAAATAACTATAAAAAATCCGTCTACTTTAACAAATACAATTTTTCCATCCACTGAATCACGTTTGTTTAAACAATAAAATAATTACTCGTATATATAATTGTAACGAAATATGACCATAATTAACCTAATGCTAATCACATACAGACATAATTAACATTAATTTAATTCTAATTAAATATAATCATAATTAATGAGAATTTAATTCTAAACGTGATTAATTAATAGCGACTATAATCGCGATTAATTTAATAGCGATTATTAATCTTGTTTCGTTGCTTTTCATTAAAATTGAGATATTAATTGGCACGAAGATTAGTATGAAAACGAGCATCGCGAACACGCGTTGGTTTTTGCATAAAACGACAACATTGGATAACGTCGAAAATCGTGCTTCAGCAAAAATATTTCTGGTTCCGGTTGAAATGCTCTTACGGTTCGTTTACGAGCTCATTAGCTGGATTCATTTGTCGATAATAATACTTAACCAAATACAGTTGGTCTGAACGACCTTCAAGGTCGCATTCCTTCGTCTCCCAACGTTTTTGGTATTCCTTTCAGAGACATGCTCGTAGCATGTTGTAAAATCCGAATTGTGTGTCATTACAACATCTGTTCGTTTACTTGGCAAGACATTTTCTTGTAAAATACGCGTTGTACCTATTAATGTTGGTTGCGCAGGATTATTCCAAGGAATTTCATTGAGAAATTTCAGATAAATAAATATAGTTACGATAATTCTCTCCAGGATCCTTTATATTTAATAAATTACACAAATTTGTAAATTCGCTTAAAATCTTTTTCATTTTTATATCATAATTTTTAATAATTTTAATTTTAATCATTTCTAATTACCTTTTTC
>NW_016907989.1:98888-152179 GCF_001483705.2 Eufriesea mexicana
TCTAATTTATTATTATTATATATATATTATTAAAATATAATTCAATTATATATAATAATAATAATTCCAAAGTATTATACTCTAGAAAATTTATTATTACTTCCTGCTAAATTATTGCCTAATATTATATTCTAACATGTCGTATAAAATAATATATAATTATCAATTAAATTTTATTTGCTCGACATGTTCGAAGAAATTTCTATTTCTATCTATTTCCCTCTACTTTCCACAGGATATTTTCTCGATCGATAAAACGAGCATAAACGATAAAAATCTAGGATCGGTAGCTTTCGATGATCCCACTAACCGAGTGGTGCCAACGACCAATCAGAGTAAAGTATACCTATACGTAGGGATTTCAGGATAAAAAAATATTTGATTTATTGCTCGTTATCGCTGTTTCCCTATTACCGAAGCCTGTGCTGTTTCCATGGACTCGTTTCCTTTAATACACGCGTGAGATTGTACAAGCCATGAGAGAAGGCTCGTGGTACGCGAAGGTACGCAAATATTTGCTTGCACGAGCACGATATCAGACCCCTCCAAACCAGCCGTAGAAACAATTCGCTCGATTTGCACGCTGACGCATGTCTCGTCTTTATCGCGTCGAGTGCCATATTTTTCTTCAGAAATTTCTCAGACGATCCACGCTTTTGGGTGAAAAAACACGCTTCTGGAACGTCTCTTTTTAATTCTCCGGTAAAAACATGGAACATTGTCATATTTTTCTTCTTTTTCTTTTTTTTTTTTTTTCTTTTCTTTTTCTGAATGTTGAACACGTGTGAGGATACATATTTTGCATATTTATCTTGGGTTTGTGAAATTGGTAGCACGACAGTGAGATAAGAGTCTTGAGTAATTCGGTTGCTGTAGACACGTGTTAAATTTTACTGACAAATTTGTGAGAATGGTAGTAAATGGTAATTATTGGGTACGATATCGAGATAAAAATTTGAAAAACTTGTATCAATGTACGTGAAATTTATTTTGAATAAATGACAAGCATTCGAAATAGAATTTTGCATGAAAATGGTAATTTTTTGAGGTTTCTTTATAAATTAGTAAAATTCGTAACAAATGGTAATTATAGGATAATATCGTAATAATAATATCGTAATAAAAATTTGAAATTATTATATCTGTGAACGTAAAATTTATTTTGAATAAATGACAAGCATTTGAAATAAAATTTTGCATGAAAATTGGTCATTTTCTAAAGATTATTCATAAATTAATAAAATTCGTGCCAAATGGTAATTACAGGGTACAATATCGAGATAAGCATCGAAAATAGA
Organism: Eufriesea mexicana; assembly: GCF_001483705.2. Classification (NCBI taxonomy): domain Eukaryota; kingdom Metazoa; phylum Arthropoda; class Insecta; order Hymenoptera; family Apidae; genus Eufriesea; species Eufriesea mexicana. Next base: position 100,187 of record NW_016907989.1, read on the forward strand.
ATTTTGTAAAAGATAATTTTTAGGCATAGTGAAATAAGCTTTGAAGATAGTCACATTGGCGTATCTATCCAAATTTGTAAATAAATTTATAAATTCTGTCATACATGAAATTCTGCCATTATTGGATACACTAATGAGATAGGTATACTAGACAATTCGAAGCGGAAATTGTTAAATGCTGATTATTTACTACTTATAGATAAAGCATGGTTAAAATGTTTAACGAGCTATTAAGGACTAATTATAAGGATGCTTGATAAGTATCAGAAAGCAGGTATATTATATGTCGATAATGATCCAACTTTATCTACACAGTGATAATAAAATGCCTACTGAATATTCTCCCAGGAAAATTCCAAACGCGTTTTGTTCTATGGAAATGATATATTATATAGTACGTTCATGTCGTTAATTGGAAATACTTCTTTTCGTTCAGTTTGCCTGTCTCTTATAGTTTATTGCATTCTGATCTTTACGACAGTATATTATTCCCTTACGACGGTAATAATTTATTATTAATAAATAAATTATTAAGTTGATATAAATATTGTCCAATTCAGAATTAAATCATTCAATAAGAATTTATGAATATAATCGAATATGAATATTTAGTTTATTATAATAAAATATCACAAAAATTTTTTAATATCGAATATATTGGGATGAAATATAAAAATATTATTTATTATATCGAAATATTCATAATTTTTGAAGAAATTGAAATCTCTAAAGTTGGTTCTTATTGGGTATATTAAAATTTTAATATTATTAAAAAATAGTACTATTTATCTTTTATTTATATATTAGTAATTAGCCAGTAATAATTAATTTATCTAATAATAATAATATATTATCTAATTATAATTATTGATTTATGTAATTATATGAATATTTAGTTTACAATAATAAAATATCGCAAAAAATTTTTAATATCGAATATATTGAGGTGAAATATAAAAATATTATTTATTATATCAAAATATTCATATTTTAAAAATTAATTTATAATTTCTGGAGAAATTAAAATTTCTAAAATTAGTTAATATTGGGTATATTAAAATTTTAGTATTATTAAAAAATATTTCCATTTATTTTTTATTTATATATTAGTAATAAGTCAGTAATAATTTATTTATCTAATAATAATAATATATTATCTAATTATAATTATTGATATGTGTAATTAAATTACTAGATTTTCGGGAAATTTGAACGTTTAATTCTCAAATCAAAAATTGTCAAGTTTTAGATAAATTCGGTTTTAATTAATGCGAGATCATTTTTAGCTAGTAGATGGTGATATAGACGAGCAATGTTCGGATTTAATAGAAACGTGTGTAATTATATGCTTCGCGTCCAACCTCATTTGTCCAAAGCGGCATACAAAATGTTATAATCTTTATAACCATAGGTTCGAAGTTAAATTGCAATTCAATTGATCGGCGGTGATACGAAGTAACAGAGTATTCAATCGTGACATTAAGGAATGATCATACGATAGGTAAACCTGTTCCGTATCGTACAACGAATTCCATCGTGTTGTTAATTATTAAACTTGAATAGTTGGAAGATTTAAGTACCTCAATAAGAAATTTAATAAAAACGGGAATAAATTAATTCCGTAGAAATTGCAATAATTTTGCAAAGTTTGAAGTAAGACGATCTTGCGTTAATAATATACTATATTGAATATAAAAGGGGATCAAAGTTTTGATTTTTAAATATTTTCATATTTTTAGTTTCAGATTGCGGATTTTTCAAGTTCCCAAATTTCCAAATTTTTATTTTTAAATTTGCCGAATTTCCAAAATTTTATTTTTGTATTCCAGGATTTTCGGGATTTAATTTTCACAGTTCGGAATTTTTAAATCTCCAAGTTCCCAAATTTTAACTTTTATATTTTGGAGTTTCCAATTTTTCAGATCTTGATTTAAAAATTTCGAAACTTTGAAATTTCCAATTTTCCTTTTTTAATTTCCAGGTTTCCAAATTTTCAAATTTCTCTTTTTAAACTTCGGGCCTTTTGAATTTAGAAATTTTCAGATATTAATACACAAATAAATAATCTCTAAAATCTAAAAATTACGAAACAAAATTATAAAATTTCACAAACTTCGCTAAATCACAAAGAACTAATCACTCATAGCAGTGAGCGATACACGATCAAAGAGAATCATAAATATTTTCCTTTTCTCGCGTAAGGCGACAACATAACGTGGAGCACGAGGCAGGTTGACAGTCAATGATGCCGATGAGAGAACGGTCGCCAAAACTTTCGCCCACGTATCTTCGTCATCAACCATTTATTAAATACCTACGCTCGTTTTTCCATTGGTTTCTCGAAGAGCAATTCGCGTGAGCATTCCAGTCTTCCATCAACGCTTGTCGAACACAAGCAAAATTCAGGTTTACAAATCCCGTCGCGATGACAAAACGATTCGTCGATAATTCACTTGAAAACACCGTCATGGACACATGATGTTTCCTTGTGAATTACCATAGAAAGAAAGAATCCATCGAAGGATGAATATAATTCGACGTTTTTGTTCATCACCGTGCTTGAGTAAGTCTGAACCTTGTATTAATAATTTTTCTTTAAATTATAGAATGTTTGTGTCACGTTTAGTAATACAGTAGTTCATCAGTGTTTCATAGATAATAAGTTTATTAATGTTTGAATAGGTTTGATAGAAAAATATTGAAATTTTTTCTTAATTTTTGTATTAATAATTTATAATTAAATTGTGTTTAAGAATTTATGTAGGTTTACTGAAGTTTGAATAAGTTTGTTAATAGAATATTCCAATTTTTGTCGAATCTTGTATTAACAATTTATGCTTGAATTATAAAACGTGTTTAAATTGTATTAAAAATTTTAAATAATTTATTGATGTTTGAATAGATTTGTTAAAATTTAATTACAATTTTTACTGAAACTTGTATTAAAAATTTATAATCGAATTATAGAATTTTTAAATTGTGTTTAAAATTTTGAATGGTTTATTAATCTTTGAATAAGTTTGTTAATTAAATATTTCAATTTTTACTGAATTTTGTATTAACAATATATAATTGAATTATAGAATGTTTAAATTGTTTAAAAGTGTAAGTGATTTGTTAATGTTTGAATAGGTTTGTTAATTAAATATTCCAATTGTTGCAGAAAAATTTATAATTGAATTATAAGATGTTTAAATTATTATAAATGATTTGTTAATGTTTCGAATTGGTTTATTACTTAATTACTCCAATTTTTGAATCTTGTATTAGCAATTTATTATTGAATTAAGAAACTTTCAAAATAATATCAGAGTGTAAATAGTTTATGGATGTTTGAGTAGGTTTGATGGTAAAGTATTGAAATTTATAATTAAATCTCATTAATAAACTTATATAAGTTTATATAAATAAAATTAGTATAATTAAGTTATGTTTTAACTTAATTTTGAATTATGTTCGAGAGAATGAACGGTTTACTAATGTTTGAGTAAGCTTGATAGTGAAACTATCGAAGTTCTGAGGTGTGGCCTGTAATTGGAAAAAAATATTACCTGGATGAAAGTATAGTATAGTTCAGATAACCTCGAATGCTATGGGAAAATGTAATAAACCGTATACGACGTTTAACAAATTTGCAAACGGTGATTTTATCACAACGATAAAATGAGAGAGCTACAAGGTTCTGCAATTAACCTCCAGCTGATACCGTTGGGTCATAGGTGAGCACAGCAGCTTAGATTAGGTTTAGGTTATGTTACTTCGCTTTATTTTGCATCCTATAATTTACCAGCTAGAAACCTAACTAATGATCGACTATATGAGGTATAAAGCAGAAAATAAAATTAAATAGCAACTCGAACTCAATTCAAATCCCTGTAATAACCTATTGCCTAACTAGGTACTAGTCGAGAGTTAAAACAAGAAAAATCTGAGAATTTTCCTTCAAACTTGATTTTATTTTACATTTTGCACTCTGCCAATTAGAAACCTAACTAATGATCGACTATATGAGGTATAAAATAGATGATAAAATTAAGTAATATAATTTAAACATAATCTAAATCTCTGTATTAACCTCTGACCTAACTAGACATTCGTTGAGAGTTTGAGCAACGAAAAATCTGAGAATTTACTTTGAAACTTGATTTCATTTCACATTTTATACTTTGTCAATTAGAAACCTAACTAATGATCGACTATATGAAGTATAAAATAGATAATAAAATTAAGTAATATAATTTAAATATATCCCAAATCTCTGTAGTAATCCTTGACCTAACTAGACATTCGTTGAGAGTTTGAGCAACGAAAAATCTGAGAATTTACTTTGAAACTTGATTTCATTTCACATTTTATACTTTGTCAATTAGAAACCTAACTAATGATCGACTATATGAAGTATAAAATAGATAATAAAATTAAGTAATATAATTTAAATATATCCCAAATCTCTGTAGTAATCCTTGACCTAACTAGACATTCGTTGAGAGTTTGAGCAACGAAAAATCTGAGAATTTACCTTGAAACTTGATTTCATTTCATATTTTATACTTTGTCAATTAGAAACCTAACTAATGATCGACTATATGAAGTATAAAATAGATAATAAAATTAAGTAATATAATTTAAATATATCCCAAATCTCTGTAGTAATCCTTGACCTAACTAGACATTCGTTGAGAGTTTGAGCAACGAAAAATCTGAGAATTTACCTTGAAACTTGATTTCATTTCATATTTTATACTTTGTCAATTAGAAACCTAACTAATGATCGACTATATGAAGTATAAAATAGATAATAAAATTAAGTAATATAATTTAAATATATCCCAAATCTCTGTAGTAATCCTTGACCTAACTAGACATTCGTTGAGAGTTTGAGCAACGAAAAATCTGAGAATTTACTTTGAAACTTGATTTCATTTCACATTTTATACTTTGTCAATTAGAAACCTAACTAATGATCGACTATATGAAGTATAAAATAGATAATAAAATTAAGTAATATAATTTAAATATATCCCAAATCTCTGTAGTAATCCTTGACCTAACTAGACATTCGTTGAGAGTTTGAGCAACGAAAAATCTGAGAATTTACTTTGAAACTTGATTTCATTTCATATTTTATACTTTGTCAATTAGAAACCTAACTAATGATCGACTATATGAAGTATAAAATAGATAATAAAATTAAGTAATATAATTTAAATATATCCCAAATCTCTGTAGTAATCCTTGACCTAACTAGACATTAGTTGAGAGTTTGTGCAGGGAAGAATTTGAAAATTTTCCTTCAAACTTAATTTTATTTTGCATTCCATAATTCACCAGATAGGAACTTAAAATAATAATCCAATATATAAAGCATAAAACACAAAATAAAATAAAATAAAATAACCCAACTTAACCCTTTGCACTCGAGAGTCGCCTCTCAGTCGCCATTTAATCACATTCCGAAGATCGATGTTAATTAATATATCAAATCTAAAATTACTCAACGATGCGTGGAATGTCGAGGTAAAATAATTCCACGTCTTAATTTGCATACGATTTCTTATTTACCGTTTTAAAAATATCCTCGACTTTATGGCAAAAAGTCTTCGAATTACTATTTTTCTGTAACGAAAAAATCGCCGAGTGCAAACGGTTAAATCTTATCCAAATCTCTAATCATCTGTGACCTAAGTATAGACACTACTTAAGAATTAAAAAATTAGCCTCGAAACACCATACTTCAAATGACATCTCATTAGTAGTCACTCGTTATTTAAGTACTCGTAACTTATAGTTATAATAAATAACTAGAAATCTCCTTTTTCTCAAAATTACTGATAATTGGTCTTGCGTGCCTTCCTCTGCTACTTTATCGTCTTTTATCAATGTCGCTATTCGTTTCACGCGACACGCTTGGTAATCGGATAGTTTATCAGGATATATTTCATTGGTGGTATCTATATTATCTAATTTCGTGATTACGGTGTATTATCAAATTATTATTACCTGCTATGAAATAACAGCGGCAGAGATGGCTGCAACGTTAGCGGCTTCCCTCTTTAATCTTGGACAGACGTGATACCACGTCAGCAGACGTTAATGTGTTAACAAATATACCATGAAACTTGTAAACTGAGACAAATTAAGTTAACTCTTTCTGTTGTTTTTGTTAGACCATGATTATGGAATCGTTATTTCGTACTTATGGGAATGAGAAACTTAATAGCAGAATTTATCAAAGTAAATTTCGATTAGATATTACACCTTTGCTAATGAGAATCGCTTTTGATTTGCTCTCTTACAAGTATGAATCAGAAAATAACAGTGTATAGATTATAATTATTAGTAATCATATTACTACGTTATCAGTGACGTTATATAATTAATATTACTGAAATAAGGAAGATAGTGTACATAAACATCTAACTGATGTGACCTTGTTTTTGAATTACATCTTTCTGTACAAATAGATAGAATAGAATTGGTCTTGTGTTTTCTTGTGTGATTTGAGAAACATGAGATCAGACGAACTTGTAAACACTGCTATATTAGTATTAATGCAGATGTTGGTATTTACTTATTAGCTTCTTATACTGTCCATTCAAAAGAATTCTTGGGTATAACAATTATTGTAGAAAAGAAACTGCTTTTCAAAGACAGTACTCTGCCAATTAACATTCTCGATAGACATACACTGGATGTAAGAAGATCAAAAACGATACTAAGTTTCAACCCAGTTTCAACCATCTTTCAATGCACTTCCAAACTCTACATCTATAATCGAAACACATACAATAAAGACAGATCAAAAAGAAGCTAGCAAGCACCTAACCTAACCTAACCATCTATTAACTCAAATGCAATCACAGGTTTACCCAAACGATTCAACTTCTAATCTCTTTCCAACCACCACCCAATTCATCCCTAAACTTTTATATCTATATCACCAATAAACACCTGTAATTGATACACAAACAAAGACAGATGGAAAAGAAACAGGCAACTTGCATCTTGGATACTATGAAACAATTTACCTGACATAGTGCAAGAATTAACCCTTTGCACTCGAAGACTTTTTACTATAAAGCTGGCGATATTTTGAGCAGTAAATAAGAAATGGTATAATAATTGACACGTAGAATTATTTGATTTCGATACCTCGTACACCGTTACATTATTTTAAATTTGACATTTTAATTAATATCGATCTTCGAAATTTTATCAAATGGCGGCTGAAGGGCGCCTCTCAAGTGCATAGGGTTAATCACATTCTAGCTCACCGGACCCATCTATTAACTCAAACGCAATCACAGGTTTACCCAAACCTCCAATCTCTTTCAACCACCACCCAATTCATCTCCAAACTCCACATCCACCCCAGCAATCAGTGCTCGCAATAGAATGCCAGGCACCCAGAAAAAGAATGGAAATAACTTTCATCCTCGATGATCGGGAACGATCCATCCGTCATCGTCCGAGGATTAATCGAACGGTAATTTTCCTAGTCCCGATCACGGATGAAGAGTCACGGCGATCGATGGAACGCTTGCAAGACGATCACGTAGATCGGCCGCGTGGGTACCACCACACCGGGTGACCACGTAACACCGAGTCATTGGATATTCATTGAGTATCACGAAGGCCGATAATGATAATCCGTTGGAAGAATGCTGCGGTCGCGGAGCCACAGTTATGCAGGCCAGCTAGCCGCATGTCAATTTGTTCCCTGTTGGTCACCCGTTACTGTCTGTATCGGTGATACTTGGCATAAGATGATCGCGGAAGCCCGGTGTACGATGTCCGAGTTGGTGCCAACGAAACTTTAGCGCGACGTGTTCGCGGAAGTCGTGCGATCCGAGGATGCACCTTGAGTTTCGCGGTAATTTCGTTTGAATTGCTGCGCCGGAGGAGTGGGGGTATCGGGATAGGGACTTGGAGTAGGCAGTACAGTGATGGTGCACTCTGCGACTCTCTGGGGTCCTCGAGTAACTTCAAGAGGTACAGCGGGTAGAAGTGTAAGTTAGTGGTCTCCTGGTAACGTTCGTTTATTTTATTCTTTGATACGTCGCTTATCACGCTGTAAGAGATGTCCAGGTGACACGATGGCGCTTTGTTTATTTTAGGGACTAGGAAAATTCAGATGGCGCTGTAGTAGAGTTTGAACTCAGTGGCCGTTGCAAATCTGAATTATTGGAATTAATTTTAAATATGCAAATGTCGGTTCTAAATCCCCCTATTTGAATTATTGTGTAAATATATGAAGACGTTTAACAAACTTTTACGATTTATGGGAGTCTTCTGTTATCTAGGATCAAAAAATCGGTTATTTTTTCTTTTTTTCCCTTAAGTACATGTTTTCAAGAATAATTTATGTAAATATTGGATTAGAGCTCTTACAAATGACGAAGTTATAGCTGTTTCAATGAGGTGGTGGGTTGCGTGATTATTATAGAAACGTGGAACTTTAAATTCTTTAAATTCGTATTTCTTGAAACTGTATTTTTCAACCCAGTATCCGTAATTTCTCGAAAAATGTTTAACAGATTGGCACGAAATTTTGCACAAATATTCAGTATATTTGTGGCTATGACCCGTGCTAGAATTATCCAAAAATTCACGTTCCTTCTATCCTTTTCATACTTGTATATTTAAAAAGTGAAAAAGTCGATAAGATACATTCAGAGTACCTCCATTTTTTTTATCGATATTTTTTGTTGTTCTTTAGTATCAGTGATAGATGTACTCATACATAACAGGAATCCTGCTGAGTTTTTTATTTTTGAGGGACCCTTTAGGTGTCCTACAATGCTGTATTGCTATCGAACAATCCTCATCGAATGCATCCTTTAACAAATGACTTTAAAATACGAGTATAAACAATTTGCAAAAATTTGAAGAAGCGTCCAACGTAATTTCTTCGAATTCAACATTTATTTCTCACGGGTAGCCGATATACTTACTGAGAGTCACGCTTTGAATAGCTGAAACCCAGTCTTCCAGGCTGTGTTAATCCCTTTCTTCGTCCTCTTCAGTCTCGTACACACGTTCGTCTCCTCGAACCATCTCTCATCGTCTTCTCGACCAAACAAACAGACGGATAAACCAAAACCTCCGACTAATTTTCTCAACAGCGACACGTTCTTTCCCATCATTAAACTTCCCAAGGAGAGCAGAAGCTTGAGCTGACGCAACCACTTATTTGACACAGTTTTTGACACGACTGATACTCGCCTAGTCACTGGGTCAACGTTCGTTTCTTATTAGCGACAATTAGCACTCGTACATAAACGTTTGCCGATGACGTCAGTGTCACCGTACGCGGAATACTCTGACGATGTTTCCTCGTCAGAGCAGAGGACCATCGCGGCCTGAATCGAGAAAATAAAAGTGTTTTCGGTTGTGTTATTGGGCAGAAAAGGTGGAATAATCGAGGACTGGCTTTGGGAATTTTACTCACTCGCGATTTATTGTTTAGGATTAAAAGATAGTTAAATGTCCGCGAAGGTTTGCGAAGTATGAGGATCTGTAGAACATGTTCCTATGTTCTCTCTCAAGTATAATAATGTATTGTAGGATGTATCATAGGAAGTTATTATAATGTAGAAAATTCACTGATCTTTTGGGGGGCAATAAATTATTAAAGGGAATATCGTGGTTTTTTGGAAAATACTGGACTTTAAAATTTGATATAGATCTGAAAAAATAGGTATAGTTTTGACTGATTTATGATAACAATAGTAATAATGATAATAATAACGGCAGCTATTTTTCATTTTCTATTTAAATAGATGCTGCGCGTTTCGAAAATTTTTGCGACACCATAAAAATATATTACACCCTTTACTGAGATGAAAAGAAATATATATGTTATAATTTTGATTGCCCTACGAGGGAAAAGAAAAATGAATAATAATCTATCTTTCACTTTCCTGTTCGAGACAATTTAAATTTTTAAAAATTCCCTCGTTGTGCTTAAAAATTCTTGAGACATTCCAAAAATGTATTATATCTTTTCTTAATATTACATAAGAAAAAATAAATATGATTTTTAATTTTTCACTGTATTATTTGACAATCTAAAGACAAGGGATCGATACCTTTAACTATTATAAATACCGTTGTTAAGTTTCTCAGTACACATCACGCATACTGATCGAAAATTACTCGTATAGATAATCATGCATTTTATTTTGCAATATTAAAACTTCTCTTTTAAATAAATTCAAAAATTAATCACAAAGCAAACTACCCTGCCACGATAGTTTTACGCTATTACAAAATAAACATATACCTTACAAAATAAATAAGAAAATCTTTTTTAAACTACTCTCATAATCACCAGCATAATTGTGTAATTATATGGATACCCTAGTAGCTCCATCCATGCACATCACACGTATTGATAAAAAATCAGGAATATAGATAATTATGTCGTTGATTACAAAAATTTCATTTTAGAATATTAAAAATTCTCGTTTAAATAAATTCAAAAATTAATCACAAAACAAACTCCACCAAATAGTTCTATCCTTTGCTATCCTGTTACTATAGTTTTATCCTATTCCAAAATAAACGTGTACCTTAAAAAATAAATAAAAAAATCCCCTTCAAACCACTCTCATAATCACCAGCTCAATCGTGCATCGTGTAATTGGATGGATACCCTACTAACTCTAACCATGCCCACCACCTTTATTAATAGAAAATTAGCGATATAGAAAGTTATGTCGTTGACTACAAAAATTTCATTTTAGGATATTAAAAATTCTCGTTTAAATAAATTCAAAAATTAAGTTAATCACAAAACTCCATCATACAGTTCTATCCTTTGCTATCCTGCTACTACAGTTTTACCCTATTCCAAAATAAACGTGTACCTTAAAAAATAAATAAAAAAATCCTCTTCAAACCACTCTCATCATAATCACCAGCTCAATCGTGCATCGTGTAATTGGATGGATACCCTACTAGCTCCAACCAATATTCGCTAATGCAACGTGTAATACGTAATAATGCAGCCTAACAGGTACGCTAATAACCTTAAAAGCCCACGCGAAAGATCTTGTTTTCGGCTCTTCGTTACCATTGCTTCCTCCATTTTCTTTTCCCAACCACCGCAGTTCCGTAACCAACGGTGACGTTACCCCGCGATTAATTTACACCCACGCTGCGTGACAAGGGCACCGTGGAACGGGTTACATTTCCGCGCGGCGAGTTCTTCGCGGAAATCGACAGAAGGAATGGAAAGTAAATTTTTCGTGGAAAGATATCGCTGACCAACGTGAAAGTCGCTAATAAGCAGTACTCGAGCGATAACCCGGGCTGAATTAAACGATTTACCAACGTCGAACGACGGGCGTAATAAACTTGATAACAGCGATTTATCCTGCATAGACGTTTGTAGCCGGTGTGTACGTTGTTGAACGCTCGTTTCTGCGAACGAATGGCGAATTTCGTTGATTGAAAGTTGCCAGATATCGCCTGGGAGAGCGTTCTGAAATGTTCAGCTGATTGTAGAGTGTTGATTGAGAGTTGCTCCAGGCAATAACGCCGTGAGTCTTTTTTCTCCCATTCGTTATTGTTTTTTAATGGCAGGTTATGGTACAATTTCGTGGTTAAATATGTAGCGAGATAAAGTGTTCCAGTTTTTCAGCCAGGCTCCCCAGTCGAGGGTAATAAAGTGATTTTGTAATTTGACGAAAATTACACGACACAGGGCCCCTTAATTTGGCCATTTATATTTTTCTCCCTGTTACTTCATTTTGTATTGTCCATTTCGGTTTCTTTTCTATTGGGAAATGTTACTTTAAATTTTTCTTTCTGTCTTAAATTGGTTAAAAAAAAATGTGTGTATATATATATATATATATACCAAATAGTCCCTAATCACGCCAGCCATTCGTTCCCATTTTTTAAAAACACGATCTATATAATTTCCATAATTTTTATCAATTTTATTAAAAAAAAAAAATTGTGAATAAATAAAAAAATCCCCAAAAAGTCAATTTTACCGGATTACAATACCCCCTTAAACTAGAATTAAATATTGACTTTGGAAATTTGTTGATAACATTCAAAGATAACGTTCAAAGGTGAGGCTAAGGAAAGTCTTTAATGAATAATTTTTTCAGTATCTCAATGCAATAAATTTATATAAAAAAATCTTTTACTCTGTCACAATTAATTTTAATTAGTTGAAGTTTTATTTCAAGAAATTTCATTTTGATATTTTACCAGAAAATTCTAAAATATTCATAGATTCTAAATTTCTTTTATATTTAAACTTTGACAAAGTCTTTTTTTAAAATATTATAATAATTTCTGTGAAAAAAAAAAAAATTGTTTTCATTGGTCAGTCAATTTTAACGTTATAACTATATTTGTAAGGTTCAATTTTCAATTTCGAGCATTATGATGTAGAAATAAAGGAAGACTCACAGTCGTGAAGTTGCAATAGTACGGTATTCTTGAGGTTTGCAGCTGAGCGGTTTAATTGGAATGCAGGGAGATGAAATAGGAGGCGCAAAGGGACGATACGAATGACATTTCCTTCCTCACGTGAGCAGGATGCGGGTTCATACGGGTATTCGTACGGGTTCGGTGTTACAATGAAGTCAAGGCGTTTAATTACCCATCGAAGACGCCATTGCGTCCCAAATATTGAGATTATGCTCGGTGAATTGAGGCTAATGGATGTTGTAACTGAAATGTAACTGCCTTTATCGCAGTGTAAATGTTTATATTTGTCATTAAAATTTTTCTCCCACCCCTTCTTCTTTTTCTCAATTCTTAATCTCGTAAAGGTTAAATAAGAATTTACAAAAAATATGGGAATGATAAATGTATAATAGTCCTCTTAAAAATATCTTTTCCTGTAAATGAGAAATAATACAATTTGCATAGAATTTAAAATGTGAAAACGTGTATAAATCTGCCACGTTTACTGCCCCAACGTCACAGAATTGTATTAAAGGAATGCATAAAAGCAATTGCCTAAAACAGACCCAAGTGTATGACAAAATATAACTGAAGGAAAACTGAAAATTACTTCAAACCTCAAACCCCAATCCCTTAAAAACCAAGTTCAATTGATATAAGATAGATCAGTGAAATTAACCCATTTCTAAACAGTAACCATCAGAATAGAACACAACAATTCGCTATTCAAACCGTCAATCCTTTAAAAACTAACCTCAATCGATATAAGATAACCCGAAAAATAAAGAAGTTAACCTAAATTCAAACAGCATTCATCATCCATTAAGGTATAGAAATTCAGTACTCACACCTAAGTCCCTTAAAACGATGTAACATAAGAATCAGTCCAATTCGAAACATCTACAAAACCATTCCAAAGCAACAATTCATCACTGCACTTTAATCCATCCTCATTTAAGCATCAAAACGCCACCTACATTACACCAGGCCAATCAGTCACCATCCCCTTTCTTCTCTCACATTCCTCTCATTCATTTCCAAATTTAACTCACCACAAACACGTCTTTCCTCAACACGAATAGTCGCAATCGCGACAAACACGTCGAATCTTTCATCATACTCGAACAAAGAATCCGTCGTCGATTCGAGTCGCGCGATTTACGCGGAATTACAAGCCTCGTCGTTAAGGTTCATTAGGTGGTAAAAAGCGTGGAGCATCGTGCGAACGCGTCGGTACGGTCGCTATCTGGAATACCCACGCGGGGCAAAAACCGCGGGAAACGCACGCGGCCTTAACCAGGCGTGTTCGTGTCCGTCCGGTCTTTCTCGTAATTTCGCCGGGACAATATAAGGGGCAGGGCAAAAAAGCCTGCCGCGGTACTCCCCCTCGTGCCGCTGCCTTCGCTGACAGATACGAGTTTATTTGGAGAAACGGTTTTACTGCGACGACGACGAGAAACGCGTCAGGTACAGGTCGCGCGCGGCCAACTGCGTCCGGCACTCCGCATATAGAACATCCGTTCTGCGGCGCGCGCACACATGCGCCGCAGGGGATGCGCTTTGTGTCCTGCGACGCTCACGTGCGCACGTACTGGTCGCTTTCATCCGTATGTACGTTCGGTTTATTGCAACGGCGATTTTAGTTTACCGTGCTTGGTATATTGGCGTTTGTGAGTGGACTGTTGATGAATGTTTGTGAATATGGAGTCATGGAGTTTGGCTGGATAGGAGAATGAAATGGAGAGGATATGTATGTATGTGAGTATGTGATAGGATAGGTTATGTTGCTTTTTTTATTTTTATGAATAAATTTATGATATTTTGTGAGAAAGTAATATAATTAATATTATCGATATCTTCAAGAAAGTGGTAAGGTTACAGATTTAATTCTGATATCAAATGAAACAGAATGTTCATAAGCATGGTAAGAATACAGATTCAATTTTGAAATCAACCAGAACAGAGTTTTGAAATGTTCAGGAGGTTGGTATGAATACAGGTTGAATTCTAAAGTCAAATATAAGAGAGAAGTTTGTTAATATAGGATAGGAGGGATAGTATGTTGAATTTTAATTTTGCTTGCTTAAAAGGAAGAAAATATGATTTACAATAGATGTAGTGATTATTAGAAATAGTTTACTTCTGTTAATTTTCCAATTTTTATATTACTAAAGGGTGAAAACTGAATACTTCAACTAGACATAACTAAAAATACGAATACTTTTTTACCAATAATTTTCCAATTTTTATATTAGGTAACTGAAAAAGATTATCTTGATATTTAGTTAATAAGAAAAACAACCTGTAAGGTTCAAAGATATAGAACTTTTAAACATAGGTGCTACATTCATGAAATTTTGTAAAGATGCGATATTTTATAGGAAAAAATATATTTAATTCTAAAGTCAATTAAAAAGATAGTTTTGGTAATGCGACTGAGGGCTAGTGTGTTGAATTCTGATATTACTCCCTTGTACAAAATGGAAATGAAAGAAAATACATTAATAAAATAGATGACAGGAGGATAATACCATATGTTCATTTTTGTTGACTTTATGATTTTTATACTAGATGGCTAATATTGAATGATTAGACTTCCAAATCTCTAAATTTGTGTCACTATAGAAACAAGGTGATAACACTATCATATTCAGAATAAATTGCTTATTCACGCTAAAGGATAAATTTGTATGGGATCCAAATCACTCATTTAGTAATCAAGGACTCTGGTCATCCCCTCCCTGCCAACCATGTCTTAGCTCTAGCCTTATGTGTATAAGTATGTACTAGGAGATATTTTTCAAAAAGCTCATTTTCTTACTTGTATTCTCACAGCTGCACTTAACAACAGTTTTTAAATTAATTTATTGTTTAAATTTCCAAATAAAATGTTTGATATTAGATAACCAAAGGGTCATATTTTGATATGGTATAGTTAAAGAGAAGAGAAAAATCATCTGAAAATATATGAAATATCCATGAAGTTTAGTAAAAAAAAAAAATGTCAGCATTACAACAATTGATAATTTTAGAAAAAATGATAATTTTGTTCGAAAGAAAATTTAACTTATATTTAATAGCTTATAATTTATTATATTTAATAATAAATCTAATATTATTATGTTTAAGACTGTCCAAGACAACTTAAAAGTGTGAATCTTCTTTTGAACATTTTTGCATTTCTTGGAATTCTGACTACTTACTATTGATTTAGATTCAGAGAAGGACATGCTTACTCGTGAATAGGTGTGTTGAATGTGGAATGACATGTGTTTGTGACTTGGTTTTTGAGATTGTAGATTTTTGAGGTCCATGGGATCTACGTGCATTTGCCAAGCAAACTTTTCATCTCAAAAATAGAATATACTAAACTAATACTAGAAAAATTAGAGTAATTCTTTTTAAAGAATAATTTATAATTATGAGATGTATAATTCATAATTATGAGTTGCTCTAAGTATATAATAAATTACAAAACTAATTATATGAGAAAATTATTTATATTACAAAAATAATTAGGATATACATGCTATAAGTCAGACAAATAATTACTTATAATGAAACTGTAAATTTTTTAATGAATCAAATAATTATAATATATGTAATACGTCATAAATTATAGGATATTGTACAACTTATGAAACAATTCAGTAGGAATAAACAGAAGAATAGGTTGACCTCATAGTGCAAGAACTTAATTATTTGGGAGTCTTTTGAATATTTACGTCTTAAATAATTTTTGCAGACTGTACAATCTAACTATACTTTTCTCATCCTGAAATAGTCACTTGTTACCACGTAAACACAATTAAACGCAGGCTGTATCATGGCATTCAAAGCCCATGGAAGATTCGTCAGACGTAATCGATTCTACCGAATATGGCTGCTGCCTAATAAGGAATTCATTGGACGTTGTCATTGACGAAGACCAAGCAACACACGTTGCTATATCGAGATATTTCACCTCGATAGTACTCTCGATTGCCTTTTTGCGACTCGAATACTACAGAAGGACAGCCAGAGAGAGAGATTTATATGAGAATTAGTTTTAATATTTCGTTGCTCAACGTTGGATTTTTATGATTAATTTTGATTAATTGGGAATGACTTAAAATTCATAGTATAGTATACCTTATTTTTTTTTAATTATTTTATGAAATAATTATTTTTTGAAATTATTATTAAATCTAAGTCCCAGTTATGGGTGATATATCTTCGAATGTGTGAAGATGGTGGAACGATGAATTATTATAATAAATAAGTTTCACAGTTTTAGGTATTTTAGAGTTATAGATTTATAATTTTATAAATTATAGTTGTTTATATCTTAAATTATATAATTGCATGTATTTTTATCGAGTTGAATCAATTTTTGTTATTTTATTATATTATAAATATTGCGCTGCGCCTTTAGATGCATATATCTTTTATGATATATTTTTATATTTAAAATATATTATAAATTAAAAATATATTAAATATATTTTTTTTAAATATATTATATATATGTATATATTACTTCTGATATGATATTAAATAATAATAATTTAAATGCAATAAATGTATGGATCACAATATGCATATCATATAATATTATTAATTATTGCATCAAGAATCAAATGAAAAATATAATTGCATGAAAATAGAATCAAATTATTATAAAATTATAATGATATATCAAATTGTAGTGTACCATAATATATCTAATATATTAAAAGTGAAGTATAAAATATATTCATTATAAGAAAACAAAATTTCCTCACATATGAAACAAATTCAATTTAATTTCATCGACATATTTATTAATATTACTAAAATTCACTTTACCATCATTCTCTTCGTCAAATTAATTTTTACCTTACACGTTTCGTTTCTTTGATAACATGATTTATGTAACGCTTAATTAATCTTGTTGCTTTCATATTAGCCCCCCTATGATTAATACTCCTTTTGTCTGTAATTCATCCGCTATCAATAAAGAGGTTCTTGTGATTAATGATGAAATCAAGTTCAAGCCCGGTAAGTCAGGGAATATTAATCAATTCCATTTCTCAGCATCATTCTGGTCCAAACTGAGAAAAATAAATATTTCATTTAACGTGGTTGCCGAACACTTGGTATCGTCAAGCTGTCGTCGAAATCCTCCGAATGGGTTGTATATACGCTTCAAATATATCCGTATAAGTACTTCGAATTTGTGAATCATCGAATATAATATCTCAATCTTATCGAACGTACACGATCTTCTCGCTACTTTTTGTATATTCGAAGGCTCCGAGTAAACTATAAATGATTGTGTAATAGCAGTGAAAAGGTGAAATTTAAATCTGGTATTCGCGAATATTCTAGTTTGGAATGAAAATAATTCCATATAAATATTATGCTGTGATATGTTGATGAAATTTACATAATTATGTCTGGAATTACATAACGGTGCCTAAAAAGCAGTTTTTATAAACTCATAATCATTAACTTATTATTGCTATATACACAGGGTGTCCCATAAAAATGTATACACTGCGTGATTATAAAAACAGTATATATTTAGATAGGTATTAGATGAATATTAGAAAGAATAAGGTATTAAAGTGTGTATACGTTTTCTTGGGTCACCCTGTATATTATTATATTATATTTTTTCTTTCTTTCTTTTTTTTTTTTTTTTATAAGTAAAGAGACAAAAATTATTAACTCCTCACATTAAATTGTATTAAGTTTAGGACTCGTTAATTTTGACAGTACATTATATTATAAAAGGTTGTTAATGAGAATGAAAATTAAAGTACGTAAATAATAGATAAAACTAAATTAAATTGTAAATTAGTTTTTATTTATTAAAGTTCTGTGTTGAGGAAGTTCTAAGATTTTTGTCAATCGACATACTTTGTTTTCTGTTTGGCCTAATTAGAAAAGGATTATTTACTATGAATTTTCATTAAAATAATGGAATATTAAATTTAAACTGTTAAGTTTGAAGTGATTGTTGCATCCTTCGGAATTGTTGCATGCAAAGATGGAACAAGATAGGAAACCTTAATACAGTTTCTTATGTGTTAACGCCATCTGTGTTACTTCAGAGAAACTAAGAAAAAGTAATACAACCGAGGAAACAATCTGTTTTTGATCTATGTCACTAAATAGATATCCATATGTGACAGAAAGTCATCAAAAGAAATTCTATGTATATTATCCAATGACACCAATTTTCTAGAGAAATACAGAACCTTTAAATCTTCAGGATAATGTATTTCCAATCCTTCCAAACTTAACCCAGGTCATAATAGGACATTCTTCTTTTTCTGTAAATCGTGTTTAACGAATTACCACGTGTCTAAAAATATTCTCATCAAATTTAAATGGAATATTCCGACAATTGAGGTAAACGAAGAGCTCTTTATTTACCCGCATACCCTTGATCTGCATAACCAAAACTTCTGACCCGATGTGCTCAATCCGCCATTTTCTCTTGTGTCTAAACGTCCTCAATTGGGACTGAACTTTAACTCTTTATACTGCAAGAATGGTCTCGTTCAGTTGACCACTGCAATACAAACTTTTAAATTCAACACTCGGAAAATCACTATAAACTTAGAAACATGTGGAATAATTCTTCTCCTCTACAATAATTCTTTCCATCTTTAATAACGAAAGCACAGATGAATCCTCTGCAGTCAGAAAGCAAACAGCTTTGACTAAAATAGTATATCAGTGGGATCAAATATTTTATTCGAAAAATTAGTTTGAAATACTATACATATATTAATCCATTCGCTGTCAAACCTTTATAACACAAAGCCTTTTGAATTTGCAAACCATTTGTGGCCACATATATAAATATACAAGTGTTAGAAGCTTGAAGAAATACTAAACATAAAATTGATTACAAAAATTCTACTTTGATTATTATTTACAAAGAACGATATTTTAAAAATTCTAATCAAGCAAAAATCAAGTTCATAGTGTATTCATAACAAAATTATATAGCAATATAGTCACATACAATTATCTTCATGATAGGATTTTTAACAAAGTCTAATACATAATGGAGGTTCATCAAGGTAGATCAGACAATAATATCGAATTTGTTTAGAAATACTAAAAATAAAATTGATTACAAAAATTCTACTTTGATTATTGTTTACAGAGAACGATATTTAAAAAATTCTAATTAAGCAAAAATCAAGTTCATAGTGTATTCATAACAAAAATGTATAGCAACATAGTCACATACAATTATCTTCATGATAGAATTTTTAACAAAGTATAATACATAATGGAGGTTCATCAAGATAGATCAGACAATAATATCGAATTTGTTTGTAGAATTTAGTTGTACAAACTGTACATTGGCATGTTAGCAATGGGAATAACTTCATATAATTTAGGTTTGACAGCGACTGGGTTAACTTGACCAAAAAATAATATAGGAGCAGAGAAGAAAAATCGTTATTGGCAATTTATTTCTGAAAATTTCAACATCCCTTTCATCCTACACCGTAATAAATCACGCTGGAAGAACAAAAACCAATTCTTCCAAGAACCTAACGAAACAAAGTACCATTCTTATCTTACCCAGTCCTTATCGCCACCGTAGAATTTCCACGGTGACATGAAAACGACCGATCCAACGAAATCTCTGCAAGGTCGATAAAAGGAACTACCAACGTTATCGCGATATAATTCGATCGTCGATTTCCCGTCGGCGACACGTGACGACTGGGAGCCAGCCTGTCAACGATAACGAAAGCGAGAACTCGGTTATATCAAGCCCAAGTGGTGTTATCTCATCGCGTAACACTTGTTCCGTGCGAACGTTTCACGAGGCCACGACGACAGACGGCGTCTGCTCGGTTTCTTCTTCTGGTGCTTCGTTCCCGAGGTCCCCTTTCGCTGGGCCAGCTAGCCAGTCGCTTTTTGCTCAGCCGTCCCCCTTTGCAGCCGAACGTGGCAGGCTGAAAGTCTGAAAGTGTCGCGCCTACGCGCCTGTCATGCGATTCCACGCGAAACGCTGGAACTCGCATGGCTCTCGGGATCAGCTCGTTTCGCCTCTGCTTGGGAAAATTTAAGACCCTGGTTTGGATTCTTAGAACAATATTTGGTCCGTTTAGTTTGTGTTTGGAACATTTGAAACCTTGGTTTTGGTCTTAAGACAGTAATGAATCGGCTCGTTTCTGTTTGGAATTGTTTGAGACCCCAGTTTGGGTTCTCAGAACAATATTTGGTTCGTTTAGTCTGTGTTTGGAACTTTTGAGACCTTGGTTTTGGTCTTAAGACAGTAATGAATCGGCTCATTTCTGTTTGGAATTGTTTGAAACCCCAGTTTGGGTTCTCAGAACAATATTTGGTTCCATTAGTTTGAGTTTGGGACTTTTTGAGATCTTGGCTTTGGTCCTGAGAAAGAAATGACTCGGTTCATTTCTGTTTTTGACTGTTTGAGACCTTGATTTCGGTTCTGAGAAGAAGGTGCATCGTTTCGTTTGTGTTTAGGATTTTTTGAGATCTTGCCTTTCGTTCTATGAAGGTGATTGCTTTCCTTTGTGTGTAGGATTTTTTGAATCCTTGATCTTGGTTTTGAAAAGAAGCTGATTGGTTTCGTTAGTGTTCGAGATTTTTTGGGACTATGGTTTTGCTTTGAGTCGTTTGAGAAGATTGGATTACGGGTAATGGTGTTCACGAATAGAAAAATTTTGAAATCTTGGTGCCTGAAACGAGACGTGAAAATCCTGATGAAGACGTAACAAGGCTTCGAAAATATAGGAATTTTTGAAAACGTTCGAGCTCCACGAATACTATGAGTGATTAGAATAATCTTTATTTTTTTTTTTTTTTCAATTGATTTTAATTTTAGGAATTTTAGAAGATTCTAGAATATTTTAGAGGATTTTTAGTTCCAAATTACTTTATCCGTGTTTGTTAATTGGTAATGGACAAATGATTCGAGACCATTGATATTAAATGCCGTACAGTGGAAAGAAAATTATTACACGACGAACCTAACTCATGTGTATTATATACTTTCGATAAATTCCAGGGATTTCGAAAAAATTACCGGTATCTAGATAATAATATCTTTTCTCAGAAGCAATCTTTCATTACTCACATTCTATTTCGAGCGTTTCATATATAATTCCAGAAGCTGTTTAAATTTATTATCGCCATTGTTCGCTCTGTGTTCTGAAACTAATCGATACGATACACTAAAAACACAGTAATTCACCCATAATAGATACGGATACACTCATGCAGGATGCAAGCACTAGGATATCGCTATTACAATTATTGTTCTGTAACGAAATGTTCCACAAACATTTGCCAAGATAGATTGCTCGTTGAATTATCTGTTTGTCAAACTACTTTCTCTCGTAAACAGTGTACTTTCAACTACATAATTCTAGAATATGATTATAGAGATAACTCGAGGTTCAGGTAAATCCTTATTATCTGGTGAAAATTTATGCAAATTATCATTGGGATTTTCGATTCTTTGCAGTAATAATATTTGTTGAAAGTAATCAATGGAATGATTCAATTAGGTATATAATATAATTATTATAAATCAACAAATATCGACTTATTTTTGTACATTTGCATTGAAATTTTAATTTAAAATAAAATCTGAAGAAAATTTAGATCTCCCTAAAGTAATTCAATTTTAAGTAATTTTTATTACGTAATTTAATAAGTAATTTATTAAGTAATTCAATGGGAATATTTTTTAATAGATAGAAAGTCTTGTATTTATGGTATTGCATGTAATACTTAATTTTCGATACATTTTCCATGATCTTTTTATAAAATTCCAGCATGAGATAGCATAAGCTGTAAAGCGTAACATCTCGATGACTCTGCGCGATCTACCCTGTAATCTGTTTATTATTCTTCTTGCCTCTGTGCAGTAACATTTCGTTCAGTTTTTCTGCTAGGCTGAAAGAATTTTTGTATCCGGCTGAAAGTTCTCACGGAGAAATGAATTCGTGAATTTTGATCCAAGGATATTTATTATCGAGAGCTAGAAATACCAGTGATCTTGTGAAAGGATCTAGCATCTGTATACTTCCTTCGTAGACTGTTCTATATACATAGATCATTTTAAAAAATGACAGAAAATTTAAATAGTTAAAGAATAATCAGTTCAGGATTTAATATAAAATTAAATATTGTCGTCAATATTGAACATAAAATAAATTATTAACCCTTTACACTCGACGATTTTTTCGTTATAGGAAAATAGTAATTCAAAGACTTTCTGCCCTAAAGTCGACGATAATTTTAAAACTGTAAATAAGAAATGGTATAGAAATTAAGACGTAGAATTATTTTACCTCGATATTTCACGCATCGTTGAGTAATTGTAAATTTAATATGTTAATTAATATCCATCGTTAGAATCTGATTAAATGGCGACTGAGAGGCACCTCCCGAGTGCAAAGGGTTAAACATACTAAATATTAGTGTTACTATTAAAAACTGTCGATAAAAAGATTAATAGAGATGAATTAATTCCTCGTTCGAATTATTTAATTTATTCATTTAGAATTTATAATAATAGTACGTCATATATCTTGTTCATATCTTCAAGGACGAGCATTGAATTAACCCTGTGCACTGAGTAGCCATTTAAAGTTCCAATGATCGATGTTAATTGGTATATCGAATTGAAAATACCTCAACGTATATTTCCACGGTGTAAAATATCGAAGTAAAATAATTCTACGTGTAAATTTATACACGTTTTAAAAATATCGTCGATATTTATCATCTTTCATGGACTTTGTAGCAGAAAGTTTTTGAATTCTTCTGTAACAAAGAAATCGCCGAGTGCAAAGGGTTAATTTAAATTAATTCCTTTTTATTAATAGCATTAAAAATTATGCCACCCAGATACCAAATATCTCAACAGCCAGAATATTCAAACGATACAAGCCTAACATAATACATGCTTGCACAACGAAGATTCCAGTCTCCATGGAATCGGAGACCTCAAAGAAAGCCACGTTCTAAAGCCCCCCAAAAAGAAAATTCCCTGAAAAGAAGACTAAGCTCCAGGTTGAAGGAACGAATTCCCAGTCCATCGTCATTCGCATGAATCACATAGCCGACGCTAAAAAGGCTAACAAGCAGATGGCTTAAGCGAAGAAAACAAGATACCCTCGGCGAGTCTCTTCAATTGACCCACTTTCCAGGAGCACGCGTTCTTTCTAATTTTTCTGCCACGCGAACCACCCAGAAAATTAACGATTCTGTGAAACACGAAGTAAGATTAATCGTCCTAGAGCTATTTCGCTGGAAGTTCCGCAGCTTCCACGACTGCAGCGCCACTCGGGCGACTATGGCGTTGGGGGCCATTACGAACACCGCGTACTCGGATCAATCTCTCGTCACTTGTTCCTCTTTCGACTTGGTTGCCTCTTTGTTCCATTTGACGCCAGCTTTCAGTCGTCATTGGGTACGGAGACGAAGAGGAGAGGACGAATTTGTCTGGAAAGCGTGTTACACACGTGTCTTCGTGCTCTTCTCTCGGTGTCTTTGATGTTGTTAGGGTGTTCACATGTCGGGATACTGGGGCTTATAGAATTTAGTGTTACGCCGAGAAATTTTTGCTCGGGAATTCTAATGCTTATCTTTGAGGCTTTTAAGAATCGAGCTTGGAATCTTTTGAGAAAATGATGGATTTTTTTAAATGGCTATTTTACGACGTCCTAGATGTATTAGGTTTTTATTGAATTTATGCTTATACCAGGAAATCTTTTGTTAGAGCTTTGATTGTTTGTTTTTGTGTTCTTTTAAAGATTGAGTTTGGAATTTTTTGATGGGTTCATCAACAAGGTATTTTAGGTGTATTAGAGTTTTATTGGATTTATAGTTATTCTTGCGAATATTAAGTTAGTGTTTTGATTGTTTATTTTTGAGTTCTTTAAAAATTCGAGTTTGGAATTTTTTGATGGGTTTGAGAGGTTTTTCAACATGGCTAAAATATAAATAGATAGAGCACGTTGTTGGGATATAATATAAGAATACAGAGTTTTATTGACTGTATAGTTATGTTATATTAAGAAATCTTGTGATACATCTTCTAATGCTTGTCTTTCGTTTCCTCATATTTTGAATTCAGGACTTTTTGCTAAATTTGCTGAATTTTTTAAAATACGTATTCTGAAATTTTTCAAACACTGAAATAGGAATGTGTAAGATACAGTATTAGGTTTTAATAGCTCTTCTAATATCTGTTTCCAATCATAAATTTTTTAAAAATTCTATGAGGGATATCGTAGCTCTAATAATTTGGTGAATCGTTTAAAGTAATTATTCCAGGATTTTTCAATCACTGAAATAGGAATGAGTAAGATACAGTATTAGGTTTTAATAGGTCTTCTAATATTTGTTTCCAATCTTTCCAAATTTCTTAAAAATTTTCTGAATATCGTTGCTCTGATAATTTAGTGAATTTTTTTAAATGATTATTCTGAGATTTCGTTAGCTGTAATAAATATTAATATACACTGTTTTACGAAATTTATAATTAAACTAATTTTGCGAATTAAATATTTCGTAAATAATCAACAGCCTCACCAATTTATTAAATTTCACAAACAAATTATTCCAACTACACAATTTCCAAACCTGATATTTTAAATCCGCGTGTTTTACGTTATACCTGAAAACCATTAAATTTTCTTGCTAAAAATTCCAAACGTCGTAAGATTCAACTTATGTCTATTATGATAAAGAATACGAAGTTTCGTCGTCTCTTAAGTCTATTAGTCGAAGCAAGTACTGCACCACGTCGCTGAGAATTACCCGGTTCTAAAACTTACTTTCGAACGAACGCTGCGCGGAGAGTACATTAATAATTAATTATTTAATTATCGCCGTTCGAGAGCCGAAGTTTATTACCGTCTTGAAGGATGAGTTGTCCCGATGAAGCTCGGGCCCGCGTGCTGGAACAACTTTGTCCCGGGAGTCACCTGCGATCGAGCAGGTGTGTCCTTTGCGTAAAAGAGTTCGAGGAGTTCAACATCGGTCCCAAGTTGTCCGGCACCTGCTCGGCGTTGGCTATTTTTATGTCACGACAACTCGACGATAACCAGTGTCCTGTATCCTGCTGGTAATTAACACACGGAATTACTACCCGTGAAAGTACAGTGACGCCCAAAAGTATTAGAAGACTCGTTCAGTCGCGAGCAGTAGCCGAATGAGAATTGTAAAATTATTCCTGTATTCTTGGATTAATTTTCTATTATATTTTCTGCATCCTATTTTGTATGAAGGATATACAAATATTTTTATTAATCTTTATGTCAGGTTTTGTAATTAGTTGATATTTAAATTGTCGATTTGTAGTATATACAATGAGTATAATGTGTATAAATAGCTAAACGAGGATTGTAAAATTATTTCTGGATTTTTGAATTAATTTTCTATTACATTTTCTGCATCCTATTTTGTATGAAGGATATACAAATATTTTTATTAATTTTTATGCCAGGTTTTGTAATTTGTTGATATTAAAATTGTCGATTTGTAGTATATACATTGAGTATAATGTGTATAAATAGCTGAACGAGGATTGTAAAATTATTCCTGAATTTCTGGATTAATTTTTCATTATATTTTCTGCATCCTATTTCGTATAAAGAATAAATACATATTTTTATTAATTTTCTGGTATTAAAATTGATGATTTGTATTATATACATTGAGTATAATGTATATAAATAGTTGAACGAGAATTGTGAAATTATTCGTAGATTTCTGTATTAATTTTTTACTATATTTTCTGCATCCTATTTTATATAAAGGATATATATATTTTTTATTAATTTTTGTGCGAATTTTTATAATTTGTTGATATTAAAATTGACGCTTTAGGGTATATACTTTAGTATAATGTATATAAATAATAATATGGTATCACGAATATCATAAAAGTTTGAAGCTAGTCGTTTTGACCGGTTTGATAAGGCTAGTTTAGATATTTCATAAAAATAGCGCTCCTTCTAATATTTTTAAGTGGTAATTTCAAATTCTTAGCACGATTATTTCTCAGTTCATCGAATTTTTATAGATTTTTCGCAAAAGAGAGTTGAAAGAAGAAAATTCAGAGTCATTAAGAGATTGTGATCCAGTTCACATCGTTAAAGCGAAATTACCATTTTTCCCTAACAACCTGCAAACGTATAATTTCCAAGTATATAACAAGAAAAAAATAATATATGAAATTTTACCGTAAAGAAGAATATTTAAAAAGAAAATCGTTATTTCAGATCACCAGGAAGTGTGAATAAAATAGGAATACAAAAATCTGCAAACAAATTCTGAACACTTCCTCGACCAGAAAAACATATTACACGAAATTTTATTACAAGCAAAACACATTACATCAAGCTTTACTATAAAAGAGAATGCTTTAAAAACAAACCCTGAGTGCTTAGATTGCCAACAGAAATAAACGAAATAAACTCGTGAAAAACTGCGAACAGCAGATTAATTAATTTTTCCCCTATTCTTTCCAATTTTTCATTTAACATAAAACTCTGTAGAACGTAAATCTTAACAAATTGTATGTAGAATAATTTTTTCCCTTTTTATAAAATATCACTTTGGAACTGATAAAATTTAGGATCAAATTTTCCACACCCCTTGTTTCTTTTTTAAAGGTAATTTGATAAAGGTGCGAGATGTGATAATATTTTTCCCTCGTTTCCCAAAAATATTCAATTTTTAATATTCTGTCGCCCAATCGTGAAAAGAGTTTCGAAGAAAAATTACAGAAACGGTGAAATAGATAACGGGAGGCGACTTTGGACGTCTCCGGACGCCATCTTGCTAAAAACGAAGAACGACTGTTAATTCTTTTAAGCACACGATTTTATAGAAAATAAAAATTCTATTTCTTCTTTTCTTACAAAATATCACTTTGAAATTGATAAAATTAAGGATCAAATTTTCCACACCCCTTTTTTCTTTTTTAAAAATAATTTTGTAACGGTGCGAGATGTGATAATATTTTCCCTTCGTTTCTCAAAAGTGTTCAATTTTTAATATTCTGTCGCCCAATCGTGAAAAGAGTTTCGAAGAAAAATTGCAGAAACGGTGAAATAGATAACGGGAGACTACTTTGGACGTCTCCGGACGCCATCTTGCTAAAAACGGAGAGATACACGATTTTAAAGAAAATAAAAACTCAAGTTACATAGAATTAGAAAGTGGAACATACACAATCCCATCATGCGACTGTTTTAAATGAGAGTCATCGAGACACGTCTTTCCTTCAAAACAGAATGGCACTTTGCAGACATTACAGCTTCAAGAATCATCGTCATCAACTTTTCAAGGCGTGGGTTAAAATATATCCCGTAGTGCATAAAAATTTATCCAAAAAGTGGGATAGTTTTTAACCCAGCTAACCCCAAAGAGTTTACGTCCGAGGTAGCCAACGAATTTGCCAAAATTCAACGAATCCCTGATCAAACAAACCTAGAAGACCACCCTAAGACCGCGATGAAGGATCAGAAGGAAAAGATTTCGTGCATTTCCAAGTAGGACCAGTAAAATCGCGTTGTTTATTATTGCACCGGGAGAATTACGCGTTTCATGTGCTACTAATTATACATTCCCGTACGATGAGCGTGCGTCGGGGCCCCCGGGGCAATTTTGTTTTTCCTCGCCAGTTTACGAGCGTATTTTTGTAACGAAACAGCGCACGCAATAACCGGATGCTTTTTTATGCCCCCGGATTTTTCTACCCGGCTCATCCTGTCTCTATCTCGCCGGCGAGGGCACAGTTGCATAGCCGATTTCGTGGAAGACTCTTTTGATACCGGCAACTATTCCATAGGGTCCTGTTCTGTGTCACGTTTCACTCGCTCTCTGTTGTTTGCAGATAGAACCACCTCGAGATCGTGTTTCTAATGTCGAAAGCCTTCGTTAGGCCCCGCGAAACGCGATAGCTAGGCTTTGGGACCGATCCCGTTCCTCCTGGCTGATTCGATTAATCGATTTCTACGATTTCTAGCTTGCTTCGTTTTATGGGAGAGCGAGCTGCAGGTTTATAGCTTACGCTCCTTCGCTGAGAAATAAATTGCGAAGTTGGAATTCTTTACAGATGTCGCTTCAGCTACTTGATGTTTAGGGTCTAGGAGTCTAGGGTCTCAAGTCCTAGAGGTCTGGGAGTAGTTAGGTTAGTTAGACAAAAATGCGAGAAATTGGAAATTACGATTGTTCAAGGGATCATTGTAGTGCATTCTTCTCGATCTATTCGATTAATATTTCCTGTAACTTAAATATTTAAATATGGGTCCAGTTTTATGATAGAATGGGACTAAAAGTTATTGTTTGGGTAGATTGGTGATAGAATAAATTGAGAAATTGGAAATTACGATTTTTCGCGAGATCATTATAGTGCGTTCTTTTCTGTCGATTCAACTAATATTTCCTATAACTTAAATATTTAAATATGGGTTCGTTTTCTGGGAGAATGGGACTAAAGTTATTGCTTGAGTAGATTGTTGATGGAATAATTGAGAAATTGTAAGTTGCCATTGCATTTAGAGGTTGGTGAAAAGTCATTCGTTGAGGGTAGTTGGATTAGGCGAAAATGACGAAGAAAGATGGGGAATTTGAAAATTCGGGAACTTGGAATTCTCTTTCTCTATATCTCTTAATCGGTTTCTGGTATTGATCTGTTTCGCGGTGAAACGATGAAGAACTTCGTGGTTTACGTAGGTTTCTATGGAAATAAATTGCACAGTGGGTGTCGAGGTAAGTTGGTGGAGTTATTTAGAAACGATCATTGCATTTAGAGTCGATTGAATGCCTTCTTAGGAGTAGTTAGATTGGACAAACGACGAAGGAAGTTATGATTAGAAATTATGTTTATGCAACTGATAATTAAGTATCATTCGAGGCATTATTCGAATTGCGAGTACTTGATCAAGATGAAGAAAAGGAAAGGAAATGAAGTAACATAGAGAGATTAAGTGCCAAGATCCATTGCACTGTACTCTGTCGAGTGGCCTATCACTGTGATTGCTGTCTCTCCTTAGTGATATATATTATGAAATTGGATTTAGAAATTTACGTCCAAAACTGAGAATATAATTATTCAAAAATCCAATTGGAATTTTGAAGTACAAGAAGTATACTAAAATTTACATTTAGAGGTGCATCTTTGCTTTTAGTATAGGAAATGTAAGAATACTATAGATAAATTTAAGTTTCAATAAAAACATTCTATGGTATATGCTTGCAAATATAAAATACTTGAAAATTCAACTACTTATAATGACAATTAAGGAATTTGTTGGAAAGGGGGTATATAGTAACTTGTTCTTGAAATATTCTAAAAAGAGATTAAAAGATAATATGAAACTGATATATATTATACTTTTCATTTTTATAAATTTCAAGATACAATATATATATATAAATATAAATATAATGTAATATAATTTCTTAAATCCTATTGAAATTTTTGAATACTAGAAGTATACTAAAATTTGCACAGGCATCTTTACATTTAGTATAGGAAATGTAAGAATACTATAGATAAATTTAAATCTCAATAAAAAATTCTATGGTATATGCTTGCAAATATAAAATACTTAAAAATTCAACTACTTATAATATAATAAAAATTCTATATGCTTGCAAATATATAACACTTGAAAATTCAAACTACTTAAAACTGAAAAAATTTCAGTATTATTTTTATTTTTAAATTTAATTTTTATGTATTATTATTTTTATTTTATTTCTTCTCTTTTTGATGAAATATTCTCTTATACCTTTCAATTGTATTTTTTCTCTTATTTCTGAATACTTCAACTCGTTTCATTTAATATTCAATAATAATTTCATTTAATAACTCCTTTTAAATCTATTTCATATTCTTCTCATTTCCCTTATACGAACAGTAATAAATAATTTCTTAAACTGAAATATTGCCAGTCATAAATTCGATATTCCATTTAAATTCAAATTTTATACAATCGTATTTCATTTCAATATTCTCTCCTGATTTTCTGTCCCGTGTGTAAAGAGGCAGTTCTAGCTTCTATTTCGAATTTCAGCTTCCTTTGACTCATTGGTTTACATGAAAAAAGAAAACAGGTCAGCCACGTAACAAAGAAGACTCATTCCGGGGTTTCGTTTATTCAAAAATAGCTAGGAATTAACTCAGACGATTAAAAATAGTTCACTCGTTGACTCTACTTGGGAAAAAATGAATGGAATTCGCAGCTGCGATTCCATCGTCCCACAGGATTTTCATATGCATTTAGAAGTTTAAGAGGTGAACTCTGTACGAAGGTTTGAGAAAATTGACTGTATCCACCACCACGTTCCTCTTTATAGCTGGCTTCTTTGATTATCTGGGATTGCATTAGAATTTGCGTGGGCTGCTTGTTACTTGAACGCGTTCATTGATCGCCAGGAAGACTGTCTTCCATCTTTCATGGACGACGTTAAATGCCAGACGATTTATTATTTTTCATCACAGAGTAGGTAGGTTAGAGTCTTCAGTTTTTCGATTATAATAATTTTAGATATTTTGGAATAAATATTAACAATTGCTTAGAACACACTTCCCAACATCCTTGGATGATATCGAATGTGAGACGACTTATTGCCTTTATTTCTTATCACACAGTAGGTACGTCAGACTCTTTAATTTTTCAATTATAATAATTTTAGATATTTTGGAATAAATATTAATATTGGCTTAGAACACATTTTGTACCATTTTCAAATGATGTTCGATGTGAGAAAATATAGTATTTTTATTTTTTTATCACAGAATAGGTACGTGAGACCCTTTAGTTTTTTAATTAAAATAATTTTAGACTTTTCGATTAAAGTAATTTTTGATATTTTGGAATAAATTGTAATATTCGCTTAGAACACATTTTCCACATTTCTTGGATGATGTTGGATGTGAGAAAATATAGTATTTTTATTTTTTATCACAGAATAGGTACGTGAGACCTTTTAATTTTTGAATTAAAATAATTTTCGATTTCTCGGTTAAAGTAATTTTAGGTATTTTGGAATAAATGTTGATATTCGTTTAGGAGATTATTTCCTATTTTTCATAAATGTTGTTAAATATAAGAAGATTTATCATTTGTATATTTTTTTATCACAAAGTATACGAGATTGCTTAATTTTTTGTTCCAAATAATTTTTCATGTTTTGCAATAAATATTAAATATTTTAGCTATGTTTTATATTTGCAAATATTTAGCATGAAAGTAATCGAGATGCAATCTTTCCTTGGAAAAGATAGGAATGAATTTCTGATTTAAATTTCTATCTGTTTATTAATTATATAGGACAGGCTTATCTCATCGTGCCTGATACGTTCCTGAGAATAGTAAGCAATTAAAATATCAATTGGAGCATAATTAAACGATGTACAGAGATGTAATAGCAATAATATAGTAGTTACATTAATCGTGATATTTTATTTTCGAATTTTTCTTTCTTCATTTAACAAACTGAAAATTGAAAATAAAATTAGTCATCCAAATTTTTTGAAACTTTTCACGATTTTTCAATTTAAAACAATTATAATCTAATCATAATACCATTCTTATAAAATTATTTTTTAATTAATGTTAATATTATTTTTATAATTATTTTTTAATAGAATGTTAATAACACTTTAATTACTACATTCGTCATACGATAAAAATCGTATGATTCTTAACAGATTTTCCTCATTTATAAATAAATAAAGTAAACAATATTATATATTTTATAATTTTACCTACATAGCAATTAATCAGAATTAAATACCTTTGCAACGCGCAATTCTTGCCAATTAAATTGCAATTAACTGTATATACATTAACCCTTTGCACTTGAGAAGCGCCCTTCAGTCGCCATTTGATAAAATTTTGAGGTTCGATATTCATAAATATGTCAAATTTCAGATAATGTAACGGTGTGCGAGGTATCGAAATCAAATAATTCTACGTGTTAATTATCACACAATTTCTTATTCCTGCTCAGAAAAATATCTTCAGCTTTGTAACAGAAAATCTTTGAACTCCTATCCTTCTTTGGCCAAAAAATCGTCGAATGCAAAGGGTTAATATCTCTCCCGAACAACGACAAAAATTCCTCACCGACACGCAAACGCAAAAATCTATTTCGCAAATTTCAAATTGAATAAAAATTTAATCCTCGTGAAAATAAGTAGCGAGCAAGTTGAATGACGAAACTGAAGCAACAGTTTTATAACAGAGAGGGCTTAATCAATTTCCCAGAATTAGCAAAGAAATGGCGTGCAGCGAAGTTTTTCAGGGCGTTGTTGCTCGTTGCAAATGGAATATAACGACGGCGACGTGAATTAGCAGCGCGAGGAAGACCCCATGGAAACGAAGTTCCACGATGGAAACTGTCGTTCCAGTTGTCGACAAACTGCCGCCGTTTATAGGGTTGTTCATCCCGTGCGAACGATCTTAACGAGTTGAAACAACTTTAATTAAGCGCATTACGCTAGGCCGTCCCGTTGAACTTTGCCTATCATGCTGTGACACGAGGAAATAATGCCTTTCAGCTCGAGTTACTGCTTACGGATGGTACGTGTGTTTCTACGTGTATCCACTTGGGCAATTTTTTCGGTTTCTACTGGATCCGAGATACAATCGGTATCATCGTAGACGTATGCGAAGAATTTATGCAAATTTCTCTGCTAATGGTTGATATTTCGGTTTGCGATATTTTTCGTGTTTTTAAACAGTAATGTTTCGTTTCATTATCGATTGATTATTATTATTATTATTTTTTTTTGCTATTATTATTATCTAATTCCCTTTGTTTTATTTCTATTTTCTATTCTTGGGGTTTTCATCGTTGTTTTAGTTTTATTTTTATTCGAAATTTTCATGTTTATCCACTATCTATATCTCATATCATTATGAATATCTTTTATTATTTTTATTATTCTTTTTATTACTATTGTTACTATCTAATTTCCTTTAATTTATTTCTATGTTTTATTCTTGGGGTTTTTATCGTTGTTTTGATTTTATTTTTATTCGTCATTTTCGTGTTTATTCACTATCCATGTCTCATATCATTATTATTTTTAATATTTTTTGAATTACTATTATTATTATCTAATGTCCTTTACTGTATTTCTATGTTCTATTCTCGGGATTTTCATCGTTGTTTTGATTTTATTTTTATTCGTCATTTTCGTGTTTATTCACTATCCATGTCTCATATCATTATTATTTTTAATATTTTTTGAATTACTATTATTATTATCTAATGTCCTTTACTGTATTTCTATGTTCTATTCTCGGGATTTTCATCGTTGTTTTGATTTTATTTTTATTATATAATATTTAATATTTATTTTTATTCCGATTTTTATTCTTTCATTTTCAGAGGGAATTTTATATTATAATAATTTGGGGTGATTTTTTTTTCTTAAGGAGATTTTACGATATAAATTAACGATATTAAAATATAAGATTTTATGGGGTAATTTGCCTGTTAAATTCTTATCGGCAGAATTTTGTTTATTTTCAGAAAAAAAGGTAGATGTAATTGATTAGAGTTATTTTTATTTCCACTGACAATAAAATATAATAGAATAATGAAACTACATAATCCAGTTATAAAGGGTAAATGATATTAGAAATTAGAATAATTGAAATTAAAATATAAATAGAAAGAGGAACAATTATTTTATAGAAGGTAATAAATAAATCAGTATGATTAACTTTTAAAATTTTAATTAGCATTGATGTCATTGTAACTATTATTATAAATTATAACAGTTCATTAGAAAAACACATAAGTCATAATCAAATGAAATAAAATTTTTAAAATCGTGGACTCCAGTCACAAACTATTATAGAGAACTAAATTAATGTTTATTATGAACAAAATAGAAAATAAAATATCTTGACGTGTTTAATTATTCCACTTGTGCTTCTCATATCAAACCTACCATTATTAACTTAAGAAAATTCTCATTACAATCATTCATCGAGCATCAGCAAACATTAACCCTTTGCACTCGAGAGTTGAGCTTCAGTCACCATTTCATAAAATTTGGAAGGTCGTTATTAATTAATATATCAAATTTATTGTAATGTAACAGTGTGCGAGATATCGAAATCAAATAATTCTACAATTCTATTATTATACAATTCTTTATTTACTGCTCAAAAAGTATCATCAGTTTTTTAGTAGAGAATCTTTGAATTTCTACTCTTCTTTAGCCAAAAATTCGTCGAGTGCAAAGGATTAAAACCACTCCCCTCAAACATCTGTTGTAAGCATCTGTCTAATTCTCTCCAATATATTAATTTTAATTTACTCATCAAAATTCAGAAAATCATCAGAATTACTCAACAAACACGACCAAACGCTAGATCCACCTCGAGATTCACTTCTCCAGTATATCTCTTCTAACCTTATCTCAGACACCAAACACGAAATCCAGTATTGACACGAAGAGATCCCCATAAAAATCACTCAGGAAGCATTAACCGTTGGAACTATACTATCGCAAAATTGAATTCTCCACAGTCCATTCATCCCAAATCAGCATCCCTAACAGCCACTCAGGCGCACTTGGTACACCATTAATGCCCACATAAGCAGAATGCCTACGCGAGTAATTGCCTACGCAAAACGTACACCGTCCGTTGAAATAATCGAAAAGCAAATCTAGGAGAAGTGCACAATCGATTTGCCAGTAAACAAGATAGCCGGCTAGCAGTTCTTCAGGCGTCGGGCTCCGTCCAAGGATCGACGGTTCGCCTTCCTAGGCCTATCGAGAAATCGACGAGAGTCGTCAGCTTTGTTATATGGTCATGTAGGACAAGTACTGTGGCCGGTTGAATTACGTCTCCTCGGGTTTCATTGACCGGTAATTTAAATCCCGATTAATTCGGCGAGCTTCGAGGACGTAAAACCCGGCAGCTTCGCTGGTGGAAACAAATTTCGCTAATCATAATCGCCATCAGGAGAGACGGGAAGTCGTTTTGCTCCTGGCTTGTTTCCCTTAATCTCGGCCCGGGGATCTTTTATAAGCTCCAGCGTTATTCCGCGGTGGCTGTGTTCCAATGACTAATTTTTAATCATTCTTAGCGAAAAATGATCGGAAATATTTAAATAAAATTGGGAAAAAAAAGAAAGAAAAACTGATGGATATATTATTGAGCAAACTTTTTGATTTATTATGTGTTGCATAGAGCCCAAAAATTTGGGAAACGAAATCAGTTAAGGATGTTTTAGCTATCTTTTTTATAAAAAGTAAATATATCATCGATGATAGGTTTTGGAATCATTATGTGCTTCATAGAATCCAAAAATTTTAAAAATAAAGTATGTTCAGGATTTTTTGCCAATTTTTTGGTGAAGAGTAAATATATTATCGATGATACGTTTGGAACCACTGTGTGTTTCATGGTATCCAAAAATTTTTAAAATAAAGTATGTTCACAATTTTTAGTCAATTTTTTGGTGAAAAGTAAATATATCATCGATGATACATTTGGAATCATTGTGCGAAGTGTAGGGAACGCGAAAAAGAATTTCCAAAATGATGAGTCTTTATATTATGATGATACTTCGTTGTCAAGAATTTTTATTTACTCGGATACGGTCACGGAAAAAATTAGACGAATGATTCCCACGAAACATACGAGTTCCAACAGATGTCATTACGATGGAGCGAATTAATTCTTGGAATTTTAATCTCTGAAGCATTTCCACGAACTAACTTTCAAGTACTCAGGAAATCCTACAAGGTAAAAACTCTCTAAGATCCAGTCACTTGAAAATTTTCAAGTACCTCCATACCCTTAAATGAATATGATAATCCTATTTAAACAAGTCTATGAGTCATTGTACATTCTTATTCCTAGAAACTCAAGTAATCTCCAAACCACCAAGTTAATCCTTGTATTAACAGATTTCACCCACAGTGTCGGTAAGTTTTAAATAAATTCCAACATTTTTTACTCAGATTCGAGTAAAAATTATATTGCATCCGTTCATTTTACAATAATATAAAATTATTTTTGCGAAATAGACAAAAGTGCATATGTAAAATTAAGCTTGTAATTATACTGTAATTCATTTCTTAATTCATGCAAACGCAGAGTTTTCTATATCTCGAAATAAACCATATACGATTAAAGTCATTCTCATAATCACAATAAACAAAAGTCATAGAATACTGCATTGATAGAAATGTACAGGTTGCTCTCTCTATGCCTACAGCAGCGCCCTCTCGAATATAAACCCAACTTTGCAAAGTAAGATAAAATTCACCCAATAGCTTAAACTCGTATCTTTATCATAACTAACCTTTTCATTCGTAATATACTTAAATCACGAAACTGTTGATATCCCAAAACGAGTCGTAACTCAAGCCAGCTTTCTAAATAAAATAATAAAACAATAAAAGAGCTTATAGGACGGTTATATTCATAGAAGTACGTCCTCCATTGTACAAATCTCCCTACGCAGCTAGCAGCGCCATCTCTTACCACTATCTCCGTTCTGTATGCTATCCCGAATAAGAAAATGGCTCGCGCCGTGCGATATAAAACGTCAGATTGTGCGAGATCGTAAGACGTCAGGACGTGGAAATTATGCAGGCATCAGGATCACATTAAAAAGAAAGGCCCTTTTCTCACGTTCGTAGCACACGTTGCGCCTCCTCCGCGCGGCGCGTACCCACTAATTTATCATGACCCGTGACTTCTTACGAGAGGTGATCGGGAGGAACGGAGAAGAAGAAGAAGTAGCTGAAGAAGGAGAGGAAGAAGAGGTGGAGACGGTGGTAGAAGGGAACGTACAGAAAAAGAATCCCGGCCATCCCGCGGAGACCGGTTTCCTCTCGTTCTTGCGTCCCTTCTTCGTCACTTATTTTTCTCGTCTCGCGCCGGTAAATCGATCTCATCCCTGCGCCATCGACGAAATCGAATTCGTCGTGCCGATCGTGCTGCGCCCTTGCGTGCTTCTCCAGAATTATTTCGGTGAACGAAACGTGTCCTAGGGAATATTTGCAAGTGTTAAAAACAATCATTTTGGGACTTTCGTATGTATTTTTTTTAATGGAGATTATTCGATTGTTATTTTTGATTTTTGGTCGATAAT
Source organism: Eufriesea mexicana (assembly GCF_001483705.2). Taxonomy (NCBI): domain Eukaryota; kingdom Metazoa; phylum Arthropoda; class Insecta; order Hymenoptera; family Apidae; genus Eufriesea; species Eufriesea mexicana. The sequence continues at coordinate 137,753 of NW_016907989.1, forward strand.
GTAGTTTAATTGTTTTATGTCTTTTCCCAGTTTCGTTGTATTATTGGAATTATTATCTTGGCTAAAATGGCTGGATTTTAGAATTCTTGTTTTTGCAGTTATTGACAATACACAGTTGATTTTGTATAATTAAAATTAATATTGACTCTTACTCTATTATAATCGCACTACAATTATTTATTTATTTAACATTAATTATTATTTACCTGTAATATATTTTTATATAATTATGTAACATAGGCTTGTTAATGTTGATTAATTGGGATCCTTATGAAAGTATTGTCAGAGAAATTATTGGTTTTAGAAAAATAATTAAAATATTTTTTAAATTACAGGTATAAATACTTTTAAGGTTCAATTTTTAGTATTTCCAATTTATTAGGTTTTCATTTGTGAATAAAAAATGCCACTTATCAATGATTACCTTTCACCAGTGTTTTAACCCTTTGCACTTTGCGACCTTTTTATTACAGAAAAATAGGAATTCGAAGACTTTCTTCCATAAAGTCGACGATATTTTTAAAACGGTTAATAGGAAATCGTATGCAAATTAAGACGTGGAATTATTTTACTCCGACATTCCACGGATCATTGGGTAATTTTAAATTTGATATATTAATTAACATCGATCTTTACAATCTAATTAAATGGCGATTGAGTACAGAAGGTTAATTAACCTTTTGGACTCGAAGATTTCTTCGTTGTGATGATGCAATTCAAAGCTCTTCTTAGATTTTTATAAGCTCGCTGATACTCTTTATGCTAAAATTAAAAAAAGAAAATCGCGAATTTGTGTGATAATTTTATTTCGATGTTCTTAATATAATTATCATCATCCATTGTTTAAGTTATAGTATTAAAACAAACGGTGACGAAGAGTCACCTCTCGAGTGCAAAGGGTTAATATATTATAATTTAAAAAATAGGATATAACATTGATAAATTCACGTTGTAATTTTCCCAAATTAGATCCTAAATTTTCAATATACACTTCAAAATCACTCTTCTAAGTAAACCCACGAGCACCATAACCATCCACAAACTCAGCAAGAATCCACAACCATAATTTCTTAACCCCAACGTCTTCCCAGATCCGAAAATTTATTACCCACAAACCCCACTGCTCAACACGTGTCTCAACCATCGATACACAAAATCGATCATTCCTGAACATCGACAAACTTCCTCTCGATCCCTCCTCTCTCCCTCCCTAAAGAAAAAAACCCTGTATAAACCCCATGAAATACCTGTTGCACGAGATTAATCCGTCTCGCGTTACGGCTTTCTCGAAATGAATTGTAACATCGATAAAACCCTTTCTCGGTCTCGGTGCAATTAATTTTAACGTAGTTTTTTCTCTGTTTTCTTGCTGGCAGGCATGGCGACCGCCGGTCTTGAGGTGCGCGAGGCTGGACGGGCGCTGCGAGTGCAAACGGAAGCGCCGCATCTCGTTTCCATGGGAAGCGGACGTTTGTCAACGGCGGTGACCCTACATCCTTTGCCCGAAGGTAAGGCAAAGAGTATACTTGCCGGATGTAGTTGCGAATCGAAAGCACGGTGGTGTGTTTGGCCATGGTAAACCGTGCGCCGAACTTGGCCTACAGTTTCACAGCGTGCAAGTGTTGGCTTTGGGGATGATACCCTCCAGAACAGTTGACGCGTGTAAACGCGGCTGAAAGGTGAATTAAGGGAGTTTCCATGCGGTTTAATGCTTGCTTGAGAAGGATTTGGGTTAGTTTTCATTGAACTTGTCTCATTCTGGGAAAAGGTGACGTGTGTGTGCATGTGTGGGAAAGGTTGTTAAGTGAGATGAATAGATTGTGGTTGTATAGTTGCATTGAAATATTTTTCGTGGGATATTTTGAGTTTTGTTGGTGAGATAAGAGTGGATGAAGTTTGCTGAATTTTCTGACATTCTGGGAATTTTGTGTGTTGGTTGACTTGGGTGTAGATGTGATGGAGGTACGTAGTAGATTGAATTCAAGTTTTTGGAGAGATTACAAAATTTTTAGAGAAAAATTTGATTCATATGAAGAATGGTATTTATAATTTGTAAAGAATTTAAGTACGTTTTGCCTTTATAATTATACTAATTAGTATTTTGTCAATTATCTTATCCGATTTTCAAGTAATAGATAGATTCAATAGAAATAATTTCGGAAAATAGAAAGGAGGTATAATAGCCATCTTTAACGAATAAAATTTATCTCTGCTAAAAATGAAAGTAAATCGAAAATTCGAGGCAAATATTCTAATTCCAAATTGCATTTATCATAAAGCTTATTACACACAATTTTTTTAAATTCTACCCAATTTTTTCTTCTCTTTTTTTAACGAGTTAATTCTTCGTGACATTGTGAATAACAAAATTTTAAGAGCAGTTGGAAACACTAATATTTCGTGACATATTTCAAATTTTTAACTTCGTATTTTTAGAAAAATTCTGACTACTAAGTAATAAATCATATTAAACTGTGCAAAACTCGTCTCCACAATTTTTCTCCGCCTCTAATAGGGACAAAGCTATGACCTGGCGCAGTTACCAGGGTCACCATAATATTCCTATTTTATTAAAATAAGTCATCATAAAAATTTTCATTTTTATTTTCATTTCTAACAAACATAAACGAAAATTGTATATAAATTCGATTAACCATAATAGACATATTTTTTGAGATCCCAAAATCAGATTACGCCTTAGAGAGTGGTAGAATAATAAAAAGAAGCATTTTTCTCATCTAAACCGACACTAATTTCATTATTCTGTACGCTTCAATTTTTCACGATAAGTTCCCAGTTCAACAACCAACATCGAAGTGTGCCATCGGCGTCGATAAAATAAAATATTCAGTACGATATCAAGAATTCATCATCCATACTCCAGTATCGAGTGTATAAACTCGCCTCCATGAGTGGAAAACTGCTCGTAAAGGTGAAACTCTTGGAAGCTTATCGACTATAGGAAAGTACATCGGAAGGAAGCCAGGAAGAGATGAATTCTCCTCGAGAGTCACTTAGACGTTGAATTTTTGTCTACGTCCGTATCTCGAAGGCTATTGAGGCGTTGAACGTATGCTAGATAGCATTGCAGCCATAACGTGTAGTGATTCATCTATTTTAATCCGCGATTCGAACACGTAATTCTGTCTGATAAAGTTTAATGGCAGTACCCGAGATTTGCCGCGCTAGAAGCTTCACTTTGTATTACGCAAATGCCAGTGGGGAGGATGGATATCTCTGGGAAATCAAGTCTAACGATTTTCCTGGAATTTTGCTGTCTCTAACGCTTCCTCGTTGCCTATTATGCATTATATTCAGAGGTCGAGGAGGTTCTCGGTACACTCTGATCAGTTAGGAAATTACAGATAGAATTATCGAATTTTAAACAAATATTAACACTTCAAAACAAAATTTTAATATCTTCCTATCCTAATATCTATCAATTTTTATAAATTGAATCCATAAAAATTCTGTTTATGAGTGCAGATCTTTGGGAAATCAAGTCCAGAAATTTGCCTGATTTTTGTGGGATTTTTGGTATATTCTTACCAGTTAGAAAATTGAAAGTGGAATTATTAGATTGTTAAATGTGTGAATTGTATTTTTAAACAAGGACTACAGGTTTAAAGGGAAGTTTAAATTTTGGTTATGGATCTAAGTATTAAAGTAGAATCTAAATGTTATTTACAGGTTTAAACATGAAAAAGAAGTTCATATTTTATTTATGGATCATGTAGCTTGAACTTAATCTAATCTCAATCATTGTTCTATGAATAACTTATGACAATAACATTGAACAATAACATTGTTCATAGCTTCATGAAATCATCGATGTGAACCCATATGTAATTAGAGATTCAATTAATTTTGTAGGATGAAATATTAAAATCAAATTCAAATTTTATTGGTAGGTCATATAATGTAAATTTAGTCAATAGCTCTCATTGTTCAGTGAAATCATTGAAATGAGTTTACATATAATTAGAGATTCAATCAAATTTGTGGATTGAAAAATTGAAATAAAATTCTAATTTTATTTATGGATCATGTAATGTGAACCTAATCATCAGAAGAGTTTTCATTGTTTAGTGAGGTCATGTAAGACTACATGTAATTAAAGACCATATAACATAGGTGAAATTTCTTTGAAAATTATTCTGGAATAAGAAAATAATTGAATTTTAGTTACTTATATTGGTAATGCTTAAACAATTATAATTTGCAAAGTAGCTATTAGAAATCTAGAAACACCACATTTATTTACACATAATCAAACATTTAGTAATACTAAAACTATAAAACTAATTTCAGGTTTCTTATTTCTATATCTGAATATAATGTAATGTATTTATTATTTTGCCTAATTTACTTTCATGTATGTTTAGTAACAATTGAATCATTTACAAGTCAAAGTGATAAACTTCCAAGTTATTTTGAATGTTTAAAAATTTCAGTATTATAACACTTGATTAATGTCCAATCTTTTATATAACTCATATATCAAACCTATATTTAACATTTTATATAAATTATATATTAAAATAAACTTTTACTTTTGAACTAATGATGAAGTTAATTAATTTGACAAATGAACAGTTCAATTAAAACAAAAACACCACTAGGGTACAATCTTAAATACTACCCAGTATCTAATGTCAAATTTTAGGCAGTATTATGAAGATCGACCAAGTAAATAATGAATTCATTGGAAAATGTATTTCACATTTTATCTTAAATATTTGACTACACATTTTGAATATATAAATATCTATTAGTACAACAGTCACAACTTACACTCTCTTCAAACCTTCTCTTTTCAAAGCAAACTTCCTTCAAGTCATGTTTCAGTCAACCCAAAACACTTCTAGAATAAGATTCAAAACTTAAACACGCCGACAAGGTACAGGAAGCTGAGTCTCATTGGTAACGAGATGACGAGTCGCGGTATGACCCGCAATTAGATGGCAGACGGCGCGCAATTAGCCCGGTAAAATTCATCAACGCATAACCTCATCCGGTCAGTGGTAGTGTGTATTTATTCCTGAAATAATCGAGACACGCCGAGACTTCTTGTAGGGACGGCGGTGATTCGCTTTTAAAAATACACCGGAGACGCGGCAGGAAGCCGAAGTCCTCGTGCACGTGCATCGGTGTTGAAACCGGAAAAGACTTTGGGCGAACATAAATATTTGCATTTGACACGAAATCGAACACATAGTCACTAGTCATCCATGTTTGATACAGGCGCGCTAGCTAGCGGTAGTAGATGGAATTTCGTAATGGACTTTTGTAATTTTCCGTGGCGATACAATCGTCTTTTCGTGGAAAGAAATCGGAGGAGGCTGGTGTATTCGTGCGTGTGTATGGCGATCGTGGTGCTAATAGAAAGAGATAAGAATAAAGTTTTGTCTGGTATGCATGTTTTCCTTGCATATTTCTTTGAGCGTGAGACGCTTCCTGTGCGATGCATATTGCGTTGTTCGAATAGGATGAGGGTTTTGTGAGAATGATTTCTGGGGGAGAAGCTGATTTGATTGGTTGGCAGTGACAGGAATGTATCCACTTTTCTGGGTCGAGGCGAAATGTGTCCAGGTACCTACATATATTTCCTAACATTTCTTTTTCGACTATTTAAGATTTGCTTATAGTTTAAATTTTAATATTTCAATACGATACTGCTGCTTAAGTGATGAAATTTATATTGATTATGTATACCTTATAAAAAATCGGAATATTTATAATACATATAATTAAATAAAATATATGACGCAATAGTTTTTAAAATTGTTCTCTTGGACAGGGAGGAATTTGTCTAGATACGCTACTGCGGAGCAGAAGTTTGGTTAGGGACATAGAGAGAAAAATTTATATTTGAAAAATAAAATTTGTGTAAATTAATAAGTATAATCATTTTGTTTACATTCAGTTATTTAAGTGTAATTATTTTCAGTACATTTTAAATACAATCATTAGATACAGTAAATTAAGTACAATCACTTTTGTTCTAGGAATTGTAAATACTTATACTTTCTATGATAATGTAACCACTCTTCACTTTTTATGCATTATGCATCTACTTTTACTTATGGAATTTACATACAGATTATTTTCATTGAATCATATTCTTCTACTTTAATAACACATCATGAACCATGGTTCACTAATAACTATACCAAGTAAAACATCTATTATTATTTAATAAATGCATTAATAAATATTTTTTTAAATTTCTTTTAGAAATTTAATGTTTTGTATTATTGGAAAAGTTTGTAACACTTTTATAAACAGAAATAATTTCTGATGTGTATTTCAAGACTAAAAGAACATTATTTATAATAATTTTTTAATTGATTTTTGCATTTATCAGATACCATATAATAACTATTTTATTATTATGTATTATAATATTCTGGAAGCCTCCTTAATAGTAAGAAATAGTTCACTATTAATACCTATAAAATCTGCTTGAGATATTTTATTTCCATGTAGATCAAACGTTATTCAGAAGGGGTTCGTAAAGCTATTCAACGGATAGTAAAGGAGCAATAAAATAAATGGTGCACACGTTACTCTATAAAATACCAACACCTAGTTCCTAATAATAAATTACATTGCCTTCAGATTTCTCTTAAATTTTACGAGTTTTCCAAACAATACAATATAACCAAACAATAATCAGAATAACTCATACATAACATGCGAAAGTAAAGTAGCTTTCAACAGGGATAGTTCGAAACGAAGTCGAGGCTTTTACTAGTGCGCCGGAAAAATCAGGCTGGGAATGCAACTGACTATAAATACAATCGCGTTGCGTTTCTGGCTCGGCCTACTATCTAAATTCTGCCCCATTAAAAAAAGCGTGTCGATCGAATATTTAACCGGTTTCTTCCAAGCATTCGATAACGAGTATCGCTGCTGACCGCACAAGTCCAAGAGACCTTTTATTAATCGTCTGCCATACGAAGCCCTTCGACGTTGCTTTCACGCATGCGCTCCACGATCGTGCACGTGCGGCCAATGGAATGACGCTGTGTAAAAGAAAGTGAATACGCATTAGAAAAATGCAACGTGCGACATTTCGCGAAACCGAAAGCGTTCTGAATCGATAAGAAAGTGATATAAAGGTTAAATGATGAAGACAGAGAGGAGTAAAAGAATATTTTGATCAAGTTAGCGCTTTTCTTTCGCGTGATTTTTATTATTTTCGTTAGTTTCATTACCGTGTTTTGTTTGGGAGGTTATGTGCACGTGTTGGAAATGTGGAATCCGTGGTATCGGTGTAATTTGGAATTCTTGGGCTCGTGTGCGGTCCGCGTTCCTTGCATATGCCTGTTCCTCGTTGTGCTTATTCGTTTTATCGCTGCTGCGAGATTCTTGTAGAGCTGTAACTTGTATCGTATTGGACGTTGAGACGCGAAGTATGCTTTTGAGAGCGACGCTTTGGAATTTCACCTTTTTTCAATGGGCGATTTTCTTTTTGAAGGTTCTATGCAAGCACGTAACTTGAAGCATCATGTACTTGTAAGTTTATATATTTTTTTTTAATTTTTCTTTTTTTATTTTATATCTTTGCTACAACTTTATACTGGTATTGCGTTATACTACATTATCACTTTTAGGTTTCAAATTAAAATAAAAAGAAAAGTTAAGTTGAAACTAATTACAATTTTCTTCGTTTTTTCTTTAGCAAAATAATATTAATAATTACTTATAAGGGTATAAGATTATCCTTTGCACAATAGGAAGAAAATACAGTATGTTTTATCTGTCATAAAGTTTTGAGGATATTAGTTTTCTTAAAATTGAGATTTTATATTAGTAATTTGTTCCACTTTCTTATCGAAATTTAATCATTTATTGTTTTAAATATATATTTATGTTTCTTTACCCTTTTTGCTTGCTTCTTAAAAAATTACAACATGATTTTGATTTTCAAAATAGATATTTTAAAGTAAAACGTTGGATTCAAAGCTTGTATAGTTATTGTTTATAGGTATTTTCATTATTCTTCTTAAAACTGTATTCTTCCTATAATTATTTCTTTAAAATACATTATATTTTACTTTGTCTCACATTGAAATTGAAGGCACTTTGGAAAATAGATTCATCATACATTTTTGCAGTAAATGTCTGCTGTAATTTTCTTACTCGTGACTTTTATTACAATAATTAGATATATCTTTAGTGACATTTATCCTAGTTTAAAAATGCAGAATCATGATTATCATACTTTCTTATGTTTTTTCATTCTCATTGAATCCTAATGAGCTTACTAGGAAAAGAACTTATTAGGAAAAGAACTGAATTTACTTCTAATGACAGTTTTATGTAGAAAATCTCTTTACGTTTCATTGAAAATTTATTAGAAAAACAATGTTTCTTTAGAGCCAACAGCTGTTGATCCTCTTTTTTACAATGGAACATAAAATATTCATTACAAAAGGGCAGCTATAAATTTCAACTTGCAACGTACAAACAAAAGATACTAAATTAAAGAATTTACAATGAATGCAATTTTCTCTTCAATTTTTTCTATTCTGTCATTGAGCTATTAGTTAAATGTAGGCAACATACTTCATTGTATTTGCAAATTACGAGACGTAGATCACGTAGAGACCACGGTTCGTTCGCGGTTTCTTCTTCGTACAGAAGATTTCAGGCGTATCAGAAATAAATTTCATGCGAAGAAGCAAATGCCTAGAAACGGGGGAATTTTATTTCGTGTTTCCGGAAACATGTTAGCTTTCCCAAAATGGTTAATCCATACAGTGCACCCTAGTTTTATGTTCTTTTACTATAATTAACCATACTCGTAATAACTATTGTATATTATATAGTATATAGCAAATGTTACATAGCAACTATTGCTATATTTACTATACACTATACTTGTAATGTATTAACTATACTTACCAACCTCATAAATTTTAACATACATCAGTACATATAATAATTGTGTAAAATATCATATTTTTTCATATTCTTATACATGAATAATATTTCTATATTATTATTGTTTTTTAAATATTTTAATATTTCTGTTATTTATGTATTTTTAATATATATGTAAAAATAGATAACAAATTACTTGCAAATATAGCGTTGCATCTCATTCCAAAAAATTTATTTTACCTTATTAATTATTTTTCATTCTCTTTAATAATAATTTCTTGCCAGTATTTCCAATTTTAGCCCATCATTATTTACCATAAAAATTCCAAATAAGAACACGACGATCTAGATACACTGCTCGGTGATATAGATCCGAGCACAATAATGATCTTAAAGAAACAATCGTTCTATGGAACTGTATTTATCATTCATAAACCGCGAATTCACCAGGTATCAAGGGAACGCGTCCGTTCCTTTTGAATCGGCCTCGAACGATTCAATTAGCATAAAGATCCCAGACTTATTCCACTTGTACTCGCGAAACCGCTGGAGCGACTCGCTAAAAGCCTCTGCTCGATCTCTGATCAAGAAAAACACGAGGTTTCTGTATCGTGTTTCGCCTAATTAAACTTATCGCGCAATTAGTTCCTAATTACACCATGGCCTGGTAACAATGCACGAACTTGCTTTTCCGGCCATTTCGTGATAATGAAACGAAGAGGGAAAATTGGAAGGAACTAAAGGGAGAAGTAAAAACAGATGAACATCGAAAAAAGGTAAATGATGATGATGATAATGATGATGATGATGAAGGAGATGAAGTACGAGTCTAGTAAGTTTGCGGTACGACAGAGGCAAGAGGTATCTTTGTTTGCTCTGCTTGACTCCATCTTTGATGTTCTTGAAAGCCACGCTTTTAGGCTTGTGCCGCCATATTCTGACAATAGTAGTAGGATAAATTACATCAGCACTCCTATTTAATGTGGAATGGTTAATATTGGATTTATGTCTAGTGTTGGAACCTGGACGAAGAGCGCTGTAGACCGATTAACCTTTTGAATATATTTCGGAACGCTTCTATATACAATACGAGTTCTACAGCGAGGCTACGTCGGAGAATACAATAATGTTTTATGAATCGGTGGAGAAGGAACCGACTCTGTACAATTTTCGGAGGTGCTTATATATTCTTTCTCCTTGGAGAAGTGATGACCATTGGCCCTTAGTGAAAGTAGGAATGAGTAAGGTTTTTTGAACTCTGACGTCGACCAGCGTTTATCGGCTAGGTCCTTCTACTGACTAAGAGTCAACTTGATGATTGCTGGTCATCCAACGCTAGAGCTCCGTCATTGGACCAGTTCAGTATCTTCCTCATGATCCAATATGTCTAATGCTATTCGTAGATATGACACTTCCAGGCAATAACGAAAATTCGTGTGATCTATCTTTACCAGTGTGTTAGAGAATGCACACCGATTACATTACCACCAATCAGAGCCACATACCTTCTGAGTGATACCTTTCCAGATTTATACTGTGTTCATGATCCAACCTGCTCCCCAAATATGCAAAATGAAATTTGTCAAGTACAGATTACTAACTTTGGGACGAATTAAGCAACGAAACTTAAAAATTCACGTGTCCTATCTTCATGACTGCAGAGTAAAGATGAACCTATCATATTGCGATTAATCGGACCTCAGCAATAGTCATTACTAGTTCTCTCTACTTAATTCCATCTTTAATACTCTTGAAATCCACGCTTTTAGATACTCTGGGGTACAATTTGCTATAGGATTATAATCGACACTCTTTGTGTCTCATGTTAAATAGCTGTCGCTAATCCCATGTCCACGCCAGTGCTCTATCTCTCCATTTCATTTAACCTTGGTATATCTAGTTCACTCTCTCCGCCATACGATGCAATATAATCCGCATAATCCATAGATGTGACACTTCCGACCAACGCGAAAAATTCGCACGACCTATCTCTGAAATAGATAAGACTGTCGATCTGCCAGATCCCAACAGAAGAAGAGGAACAAAAAGGTTGAGAAGGAAAAAATCACGAGGCAACGTGGTGCTGGTACACATCCACGAAGTGCACGTGCATGGCCGTGCATAGTCGTGCATATGACGCCTCTGTGCATGGTATATAAATGGCGTAAAGGCGTTTACGCGGTCGAAGGGGAGTCAGAGGAGAGGACAGTAACCCACGAGGAACGTTCTGTCTCATAACCGTGGTGCGTTGCACTTAAATATAGTCGGTGCATAGAGAGGAAGATAGGTAGAGAAAGCTCCAGAGGGAAAAAGGGAGAGTGTACACGTTGGTGGAAAAGAGATGGGGAAAGTACGAGCAAGGGAAGGCAAGAACGCAATGTAAATTATTGCGTGAGTCAATCCTCAAAGTGGCGTGTATTTTCAGGCGACGTTCGTTTTTCTTAGCCGTTCTATTATTCTCTTTTAGCATGACGGCTCCGTGCTCGCCTGAAAGTAGTACACTCATGGATTCGAGTCGTCAAATGTAGCACGCTCCTTTCGGGGACTGTTCTCTGAGATTTGACCCCTTCACGAGTAAATTCTCTTGGGCTGCGTTTTTTTGTTTACTTATCATTACCGATAGAGGGCTAAATAAGCCTCGCGTGAAATTTCCTAACTCCTCGCCGGGTTTAGTCACCATAAATGTCACCTATACACAACGTTGCACCTAAAATAGCGTTAGGGAAATATAGACTGAAAGTTATCTCTTCGCTTCAATTGTATGGGAAATTTCGATTTATCTTTAGAAAATAGTAGGTTGAAACATCTGGTACCATTTTGTACCAGTTTCCTCAGTGTCTTCTTATTTGATCAAGCAGTTTGTTTATTAGCTTTTTCGTTAGAGCGAGTAACTACAATTCTCTAGTAATTTTCTTTTTGTGTATAACGAAGAGTTCGATTATAGATCCTTTGATTACAGAAGCAGTGTCTCTACATCACCTTTTGAGCCATGACACAAAATAAATTTAATAAAATAGTGAAAATACAATGACGATAATATTCCGTATTTACTTATCGTTTCTACTATATTTATTTGTAAAATACGTAATATATTTCATTAAGAACTGAAAATAATGACCATCGCTAGAAAGCACATTACAGTCTGCTTTTGAATCAGTGCTTTGATCATTCGAATGGTAGACGTCATTGGGAAAGTCTTACCTAGAGTGCCAAGTAATGCTATCGTGTTCGTTTCACTTTATGCGCTGTCATGTTTGTTTCTGTTTACGCTTAAAAGCGACAGGTGGCGCGATTGCGTTCTGGTCATCTTAAGTACCGGTAAGGCCACGGTTATGCTGGATGCATCTTTTGAAACGCTAATGTTCCGATGAATAATAGAGATCATTAGATTATGAATTGTTCAACGAAATATTCAGCCAGGCTTAATAGACGTTGGTTGAGATAGATACGTATTCTTATACTGTTACAGAGAAATAGAATTCGCAGAATCATTCGTACAATCGGACAATGAATCTTAACGAATTCAAGAGAAATCCGAGAAATGCAATCTATGTAGTTCATCTTCGTTAGAATTTGTTTATTTGATTGTTCTAACGCATTCATCACAACGTTAGGCTGTCAGAGAAGGCATCCGCTGTAACCATAGCCTAAGACTAAGGACGCGTTGTAGTAAAATCCGAACGCATATTATGTTTGACCTAGTGACACTTTCCATGTAAAATCTGAACAGTGCGAATAGCTACAGGAAATCTGTAATTATATCATTAAATAACAGCTAATGGTTCTCGAGTAATTCGCATTTATTGAGTGAAATTATACACCCTATATAATGACATTTCTACCTGTAAGTAAAAGCGAGCATTAATTCTGCTAAAAATTAACTGTCTATCTTTTTATAATAACTGCAAAAGCAAGAAATCTGAAACCAGTTATCACGACTGGTTTCCTAGTTTCAGTATCGAGAAAGAATCTCCTTCGTCATCAATTGAACCTGCAAACTCGACACGATCGTCTATCATTGTGAATCAAACAAGAAATCTGCAACTAGTCATTTGGACTGGTTTAGTAGTTCCTAGTGCGAAAAAAGAATCCTCTTTTTCGTCATCAGTTGAAGCTGCAAGCCCAACGCGATCGTCAATCATCGTGGATCAAACAGGGAGTCCAAAGCCAGTCATTTTGACTAGCTTGTTAGTTCTAGCGTTAAAAAAGAATCCTGTTAATCATCAGTTTAACCTGCAAACTCGGCGCGATAGTCTATCATCGTGAATCAAACAAGAAGTGTGCAACTAATCACTTGAACTGGTTTGCTAGGTCTAGTGTTAAAATGGAATCCTCTTCTTTATCAATTGTACCCGCGAACCTGGCATGATCATCTATCATCGTGAATCAAACAGGCAGTCTAAAACCAGTCATTTTGACTAGTTTGTTAATTCTGGTGTTAAGAAAGAATCCTGTTGATCATCAATCGAACCCGCAAACTTGCAATCAATCATTATGAATGAAGACGATGACAGGATTATTGATAACCTATTATGGACTAACTATAATATGTATATTGGCTTGGTCGATAAGTAGTGTCAGATTTTCATAGTAGTGGGCACTATTTTATTTTCCAGCACAAATCAGTGATCTTAATCTATCAAGTATATTCTCATACTAATTGCAGTTATACAGCTACCGACAAATTAGCAAAAGGTTCATAGATCAAAATAATTTATTCGATAAAATTCTTTTAGTTAAAAAACACGATTACCATTTTAGATTTTAAATAATAAATATGACTTTTTAGGCGATTCGATATTTAATAATAAAGATTTCAAAGTTACACCTTTGGTTACTTGATACTTCTTATATTAATAATGGCTAATCTGTAAGCTTCACAATCCCTGAGCCAGATAAATATCCTTAAAGCAAATATCGCCATCTCGTTTCTGGCTATTGAAATCGGTAACAATCTCGCAATCATCGTGAACCGAGATAATCTCAGTAAATATCGAATCGATCGTTCCAGAAACGGAAGCTTTATTGTTGATCGATGCATTTCGCAGTCGCATTAACCTGATCCACCGGATAGATATCAACAAAGACCGATTTACCTGTGACACACGTGACCTCGGTCGTAGAACGAAACGATTGGCAGGAAGTAATCTTCCTGTTTCTTGTTTTCAGTCCGTAACTGTCCGACTTCATTGTTTGACCAGCTTTTAACAGGTTCAACTAAGCTTGAGTCGCCGATGAACAAAGCGTCGCATAGTGGGGGGTTTTGTCGAAAAGCTGGCCAAAATGTGAAGACATCTTTTGATTTGTACAAGAATTGGTATGTTTGGATCATTCTCCAGAATTGTATCATTTCCCATGTAGTAAAAATGAAGGCTAAATTTACAACATGCGTAGCTCCCAGCTTGGAATCATTTTCCGAAGATTTTTCTTTGAATATTATACGAAATATTCGAATTCTCAAGTAAAAATAAATAGAAACGAAAAAGTAAAAGTAATTAAAATTTCAAAGAAAAAATAAATAGAATCTTAAAAAAA
>NW_016907989.1:160849-169095 GCF_001483705.2 Eufriesea mexicana
ACGATTGAATTTTTAATCGCTCATTAAGCGTGCCACGAGTATTGCTTCGAATATCTAATAAAATTAGCATGGCAACCGATGAATAAGCAGAATGCATTCTTATTTTCATATCTCCCTTTGTCGTAGAGGCAATGGTCATCGCTTAACGTTTCATGTTAATCCATAAAAAGAAATCTAGCGACTACAATGCTCCAAGAACAATGGACATTTAATAAAGCGACTCTCGAATCGGAATGTTATTTAGAGATCTTAAAATTTCTTCTGAGAAAGGTATTCCTCACCGTACCTCGTTAATTTTATGCGCAGTAGAAAATAAAATGCCACATAAAAATACTCGATACTTTAAAATTTCTTTTGAAAATTTCATTATACTTTTCCAATTATATTAATTAATAAAAATATAGTGTACGTGAATATTCGACATTTTATAGTTTAGTAGGCCTTTTGTAAATTTTCTTCTATGAAATATGCTCTTTGCTATAATTTTATTTATTTATTTATTTATATATAATTAACGGGCAGCCCCAATAGTGTACATTTACAGATTTAACCCTTTCGCTACTACGGGTGATTATAGTCACCGGGGACGAGATACTATCCACACACGACGGGTGGGTATAGTTGGATGAATATAGTAGCAATTTTTCGAAGAAAAAAAGAAAAGGAAAAACTGACCATCGCAATAAAGCTTGCAATTTTTGGCGAAGAGAACTAAGAAGAACGGTAGCACATGTGGTCTTAATTTTTTACTCAATTTTTCTGGATATTCCACGCGTTATTGGGCAGTTTTAAATTCGAGATATTAATTAATAACAATCTGTAGAATCTGATTAAATGGCGACTGAGGGTCACCTCTCAAGTGCAAAGGGTTAACCCTTTGAGCGCTGACTGAAATTTCTAATTTTATTCTTATTTTATAAAACTATACAGCGTTCATAGTCCAGATTGAATGGTTGTGTGAGGACCCATATATGCTTTCATAGCGCTCAAAGGGTTAAGATTGGTTCATGATCGTGATCGGTAAAGTCCATTCTGTACCCGGATTTATAAGCTGCAAACCTCAGAAATTTATGTTGAATTTTTTCTATGCTAATTTTATATTTAATAAGATTAGGAGACCATATTGTGGAGGCATATTCAAGACCTGATCTCACGATAGAGCAATAGAGTAGTTTATTTATACAATTTTGTTGTAATACTGTACAAAATGGAGGAAGAATATTATCCAGAGATATTCCATGAGATCAGTCTATAGGAAGAAACTCAGGAAATAAGAAGCATGGTACTACCAAAGCAAATAAAATATTCTCCCAGTAAGAACTCGTGAAAACCATATTTCATACTAACTGTTTAGCCTTTCTCTCCCAATTAGGAGGAAAAAAAGAAAATCGAAGTATCCATGCTAAGTATCTATAGCACACATCTACACTTGTCTAAGAGAAAACATCTCGTGACAGTTACTTTGACACAGCCTGTACAGGTAGCCATTTGGAAGCCAAGACCGTTAATTACGAAGATGAAAGTGTGTACAAACACAGTTCCGCAAATGCTTTCGTTCCAAGTTAGTGTCTTTCGTTTCGTATCCGGCTGGCACCGGTTCCCTTGCCATCTAGAATAATAGTTAAAATCGCATCTCGGTTTCTCGAAAACCGAGTTACCACATTATTCTCAGATGTAGTGCACGCGCTGTACTCCAGCTTATTTTCGTCACATGCTCTCCAGACCTCGATCTATTCGATCATCGTGCTCGAGGATCCCTCGAATAACTTGTCTTCGTGAAAAGTTGATCATTAGGTGGACACGTGATTCGACATACTTTCGATCATTCTTCAAAATCGTCATTTTATCCTTTTTATTTTGAGACCTCTTCGTCTCCATCGATCACTGTGCATTGGAAAGTGTTTACAAAGGTTCTTTTTGGGGGGAAAGAAAATTATAAATGACTGCGGGTTTTTGTGTATTTTAAACAAGTTTTCTTTTTTGTCTTTTTCGTATTTTACCAAATTTTTGTAAAAGAATTCCTTTTTGACGTAGAATGTATATAACAAGAATTAAAAATTATAAATGGCTGTAAGTTTATGTGAATATTATATAATTGGTTTTCTCCTTCTCTATATTATAGCAAATTTTCAAGGAGTGTAATTTGAAGTTATAATTTATGTTTACTGGCTATGAAACTACGAATAAAAGTTTTGGAATTTAAAACCTCGTTCGATTACAATTCTAAAAATTTCGATTTACGTCAGCACCGTTATTAGTGTGGCAAATGTAGTTTTTCATGTTCTTGTGTGAGTGATTTAAAGGAAATTATAATTCACGTTCGCTTGACTATGGAATTACGAAGTATAAATTCTGAAGCACAAAAACATGATCAATTGAAATTCTGGAAATTTTGATTTACACCACTACTATACTCTGTTCCCTGTGTGTAACCTTCCAGCTTCTATACTTGGGCAATTTGAATGTGTATCATTTAAATACGCGGAGTGTCTCGGTGCGAGTCTTAATGTATAAATTTCTGCTGTCAGATGATTTTGCAATGTTTGTACGAGCGGATAACGATATCATTTCCTTGCAATATTTGTCGCTATGGCAAATTAAAAGTCAATTTGTTTTTCGTTATCAGAGAAACAGTTTTATTCCTCACGAGATAAAATGGATATAATGTTCAGATAACGGACAAGGAAGACAAATTATGCTTGAATTACTAACGAATATTCAAATGAAAGAAAATTTCGTAACGTTGGACGAGAAAATTAAGATTTAAGCCGTAAACCAGTATTCTCATTCGAAAATAAATATCGTATAATAATATCACATATAATAATTACATTCCTATATTAATAAAAGTTAATTTTACTAATTTCACAGCTATAAAAATGAATTTTATTAATTTCGCTATTACAAAAATCAATTTTATGAATTTTATCATTACGAAATTTAATTTCGTTAATTATACCATTATAAAAATTAATTTGATCGATTTCATAATTTGATTATACGAATAAAATTTAATTGTACCATAGCAATATTACATATAATAATTACATTCCTATATTAATAAAAGTTAATTTTACTAATTTCACAGTTATAAAAATAAATTTTATTAATTTCGCTATTACAAAAGTCAATTTTATTAATCTTATCATTACGAAATTGAATTTCGTTAATTATGTCATTATAAAGAATAATTTTATCGATTTCATAATTTGATAATACGAATAAAACTTAATTGTACCAATTTCGTTATCGCAAAATCAACTTCATCGCTATTAATATTACCAAAAGCAAACGCTTTGAGCAACAATAAAAACAGAATGTCCTAGACCAGTTGTTCCAATTGACTCAGCTTTACCAGTTAAAATCTATTATTCATCATCGTTGAAAATGATCTAACTTTAATTATCTTACAATTAAAAATCCCACGTCGAAATATTAAATCACTTTCACTCTCGAAAGCCTTCTAGCCCCTTCACACAATAAATTTTCAATCCCGATCGTTACGTTCCATCAACCTCTCGAACCAATTTTAAACCTATTACACCTATATCGTACATTTCCCATCTCCGAGAGACCAGGTAATCAATACATATCCCAACGTGAACACGAACAACAGGAATGCAGCGATCTCGCCAGGATATCATAACGCTGGAATGCGAAAGAATCGTAGTACCCAGCATGGTCGAGCGCATGAGGTAACCTAAACTGATGAAAATCACGCATCGAATCGAACGTACCCTAGCCCCCTCTTAACACGACAAGTTCTTGCACCTGTTTTCTTGCCGGAACAGAGCTCTGGCCCCCTCGAAATTTATAGCCCTGCCAGACGAACCACGAGAAACTTTCTCCAATCCGAACGAAAATTCTGTGCAAGAGGTAAAGCCCAAAGGAAACGTCTAAATCCACCGATCAGTTCAACGACTCGATCAATTTTCCCCGTGTCCAATCTTACCCTCTCGCTGGGTCACGGCTTTTCATCTCCATTCTACCCGAATCCGACTTTCTCTATTCTTTCTCTAGTCGTTTCTGTAGTCTATGTCGGAATTACTTGGATACTGTTCAACGTTATTTGGGAATTCTAGAGATTCGGTGTAATTGGGTGTAATCGTTTAGGGTCGTGATTCCTTTGGGTGGTGATCGTGCGAAGAGGCCCTTATTTACAGACCATTGCTGATAGCCATTCACCAGTGACTCAGGAAACAGACACCGCATTCAAAATAGTTGTCATTTCTTGTTATTCATCATCTTTAAAGTCCAGAAAACATTCTAGTCAATCTGCGACTACGGTCTAGTACGGTAGGTCTAAGGTCATCACCACCCCCACCCCCAGAAAAATCTATAAAGACCTAGAAAAACCGCTGAGGGAAATCATTGTTGCCACCACTCTGTCGAATTCTCAAAACTTATTTTATTATAAGTCTTGTGAATTTTCCCATAACAATCGATTGACTGTGAGATATTCTTTGTGTGATGGGAGAGTTTCTGAAACGTGATAATTCGGTTGTTCAGTCTGAGATGAAAATGTCAAATTAGCAAAAGATGTAATATATTTTTTATCCAGTTTAGAATTTTAATAATTAATTTGTGTATACCGTCGGACGTAGAAGGTTCAAAATTACTTAGAATATGGATGGCTTTAGAATATGGATTTATACCAATTTTCGGAATTATAGTTATTCCTCTGTCATATTTGAATTACCAATGTTCCACGTCATGCTGAAAAATATAATACATTTTTTATATATAATAGAATTTGCATAATTAGTTTATACGTATCGTGGTATGAAGAAGAAAATCGCGGATTTAGGATATGCGTCTTATAGACGATGTTCCATCAGAGTAGATGGAATTACTGTTCATAGCAGCTGTGTAGATCGTCGGCGCGATCAGTTGGTGTAATTGCACCAGGACTCTTGCCGGAATCGCAAGCTAGGATCGCTCGGATTTATCGGCTGTTACGCAATGCCGTCAATTTTGTTAATTCATTGCTGCGAAGCTAAGGCTGGAATGCAGATAGAGCTGTTTCGCTGCGGAGGTGCACGAGAGAAACTCGTTTTGTTGGAAACACGCGGCTTTTCGAGTGATCTGGATCGAGGAAACGCGAGTTTACCTAGTGCTGTAAAATGATAGAGTTTTTTTTCGTTACTAAATTGTTCTTTTATTCTTTCGATCATTTATTAGGATTTTTATTGTTAATTTTCTAACAGATTTCAGATTACTCGAATTATTTTATTTTTTACTAACTTCTTATTTATAAAAACAGTTTTTAATATATATGACTTTATCTGATACTGTGAGATAATAGTTTTTTTTCATTATTGAATTGATTTTTTATTCTTTGGGTCATTTATTAGAATTTTTACTGTTATTTTTCTTGCAGATTTCAAGTTACTCGTATTATTTTATTATTTATTTAATTTTTTATTTCGTCAGAGTGAAATCAAAAAAGAAAGCCTTGGAGGTTAATGTATTTTGCTATTTTCCTATATATTTTGAAAAACTCTTTAGAAGTTAATAAGGATTTTTTAAATATTTTTTAAAGTTAATGTGGTGGTGCATATATGCTTTTCTATATTCTTCTATGTTTTGGAAGCAATTCTTAAAGAATAATATATTTAAAAAATTGTAATAGATATAGGGACGTCAGAATAAAAATTTAATAGCTTTCCAAATTGCTGAAAGTATGTTTCATAATTAAATAAAACGTTCTTCATGAATCTCTAGAGCTTCACCCTAAATATACACACAAATATGTATATTAGATCCCAACGGAATACAGTATTAATTGAAGTACTCACCTGTATTTACATACAATATTTCAATCCAAATACTATAATCCATTAGGATAAAAGAAATATTATCCAATCCGTTTGATTCACTAGAATAAAGAAAAAATGTTCATTAAGCACCAAGAAAGTATTCCACTAAATCGAAAAAGAAACTAAAACCTCTTCACCCTATATTTACGCAACTATCGCGATAAAGCGTGCGATAAAAATTCACGCAACTTGCCTGGTATAGTAAATCTTCCTCCAAAAGACCCCTACGACTCATCATTCTCCATCTTCATCTGTAGAATTCAAAATATTTACATTTCGAAGACCAACGATGCCAGATAACGCAGCGAGGAGAATAAGAAGAGGGAGAAATAAATAAAAAGAAATAAATAAGGAAAAAGGGGTACCAACGTTCAGATCGAAACGCATGCTATGATCCACAGAGTAGGCGAGTACTTGCCCCTCGTCTCGAGGTATATTTTGAACGTTCCGTGGCGGAAGCTTTTCCAAAAAGACCGAAAATGTGCGAGAGTGCACGACCGCACCAAACCGCTAAATATAAACGGCCAGTCCTTTGTAGAATGCACGACTATTTACCCGCTGTTCCCGCGGTGTGGCGCGCACGTCGACCTAGAGTTATTTCGCGCTAATGATCCAGCCGGCCCTTTCACGAGGGGTTATATCCTGGGAAAAGGAGCGTGTGCGTTCGTTTTTTTTCGCCTTCTTTCGACTCCTTTCGGCTTTGTTCGTGCCCGGTCGCTGTGTCTCGGTCTACCCTCGAACACGCTCGATTACTCGTACGAAAAGGGATACGAGATCAGACGAAGGTAAACCGTCTTTTACTGTCTTCGACACCGCTTTCGCGTAATTCGTTTCGAACTATAAACAATCGAGTTGGCTCGTTTGATCGAATTGCATAAGAAGGAAGTTTTCACGCGGATGTATTATTAGAGACAGGATGGATGTGCAGTTATTTGAAAGTTGTTTGGATTCGAGTTCCCTTAATGCGAATTTGCAAGAATATTTCTAGGATGTTATTGATCTTTTTGTTGTTCATTTTTGTGGAGTAATTTAGTGTGGTTTTTTACAGAATGGAATTCTGTTAGTGTAGTCAGCGTCATATATGAATTTTTATATATTGTATTTTCATATGTAGAATTATTTTTTCCAATTTTTGTTTTCCCTAGTGAGTTTCCCCTCTTGCCTCTTACTTAATTTTTCGTGCTCTCTGGATGTTTCCATTCAGATGAATTTTTTATACATCTTGAACGTATTCTCTTGAGATGTAAGAAATTAAATTTCATCGAATTTTTTATGGTGATTCTTAATAAATTATCGAATACACTAAATGTAAAAGTGAAATTTGTGTAATAATTACACTGGAAGAAAAAATATTGTTATTCTTGATTTCTGACTTTTATCCAAGAGATTTGTAAGAAATAACGTGTGTTTGAATTATTTAGCATTATTAATAGAGTACTCAGCTAAAATTGGAGTTGCTTGAGTGGCTTGGATGAAAATGGGTCATGAATTTCTAAACTTCTCCATAGAGACTAGCCATGGTTATATATTTTTTAAAAATGATTTTACATTGTGATATACAGGGTGGAACATTAACGTGATCACCTTAGTTATTTTCAATTAATTATTAGAAAATAAAGAATTATTTTGTCGTAAATAATAAAATATCGACGATAAGATAACATTTAATTATTTTATTAAAAACAGAAAAATTTAATTTGGCGAAAATAAAAGAAATAATTACGTTAAGCAGTCCACCCTGTACATAAAAATAATTATGTAATTGAACAAATAATTTCTTTCATCTTTTCTTTTGGCTAAGTATTCAGAATCTTTTCGTAAAAGATTGTGAAATTGAAATAAATTTAGATAGTGCTATATTAAAATGTTAAATTTTGATTTCCTATTTTTGTTTCATAAGTATAGTTTTGTGTCTTTACATACAGTCAAATATAATGTATGAAAGAGGATACAAACATAATGTGGAATTTGAGAAACTACCTTGAAATTTTTAATAGGAATATTACATATCAATTGTATAACATTTTTGAGATATATTTATAATAATTTCTTTAATTTAATCTGCACGAATTTGCAAATAAATATCCACACGAGACTTCAAAAGTTAATAAACAAATTTCCAATCTTTCTCTTGAGTATATACAGCTCTCCAATTTCTAAATATACATAATATTTGACTTTCATCCAAGTATCTAAATATTCAAACAATAATATCTACACAAACGTTTTCCAAATATACTACTTCATTCATATTCCATATCTTCAACGTCATCTAAACAAAATGGAACTAAATTTACCCACTACTACACATCCCCTAATCCTCTTACTCCCACTCTCACAATAAACACACATCGTTAATCTCTGTTAATCTCTATCACCCGAAAAATCGTAAAAGCGAATTGAAATAGCACCTAAATAAAATTTCAA
>NW_016907989.1:170674-183890 GCF_001483705.2 Eufriesea mexicana
ACGATTGAATTTTTAATCGCTCATTAAGCGTGCCACGAGTATTGCTTCGAATATCTAATAAAATTAGCATGGCAACCGATGAATAAGCAGAATGCATTCTTATTTTCATATCTCCCTTTGTCGTAGAGGCAATGGTCATCGCTTAACGTTTCATGTTAATCCATAAAAAGAAATCTAGCGACTACAATGCTCCAAGAACAATGGACATTTAATAAAGCGACTCTCGAATCGGAATGTTATTTAGAGATCTTAAAATTTCTTCTGAGAAAGGTATTCCTCACCGTACCTCGTTAATTTTATGCGCAGTAGAAAATAAAATGCCACATAAAAATACTCGATACTTTAAAATTTCTTTTGAAAATTTCATTATACTTTTCCAATTATATTAATTAATAAAAATATAGTGTACGTGAATATTCGACATTTTATAGTTTAGTAGGCCTTTTGTAAATTTTCTTCTATGAAATATGCTCTTTGCTATAATTTTATTTATTTATTTATTTATATATAATTAACGGGCAGCCCCAATAGTGTACATTTACAGATTTAACCCTTTCGCTACTACGGGTGATTATAGTCACCGGGGACGAGATACTATCCACACACGACGGGTGGGTATAGTTGGATGAATATAGTAGCAATTTTTCGAAGAAAAAAAGAAAAGGAAAAACTGACCATCGCAATAAAGCTTGCAATTTTTGGCGAAGAGAACTAAGAAGAACGGTAGCACATGTGGTCTTAATTTTTTACTCAATTTTTCTGGATATTCCACGCGTTATTGGGCAGTTTTAAATTCGAGATATTAATTAATAACAATCTGTAGAATCTGATTAAATGGCGACTGAGGGTCACCTCTCAAGTGCAAAGGGTTAACCCTTTGAGCGCTGACTGAAATTTCTAATTTTATTCTTATTTTATAAAACTATACAGCGTTCATAGTCCAGATTGAATGGTTGTGTGAGGACCCATATATGCTTTCATAGCGCTCAAAGGGTTAAGATTGGTTCATGATCGTGATCGGTAAAGTCCATTCTGTACCCGGATTTATAAGCTGCAAACCTCAGAAATTTATGTTGAATTTTTTCTATGCTAATTTTATATTTAATAAGATTAGGAGACCATATTGTGGAGGCATATTCAAGACCTGATCTCACGATAGAGCAATAGAGTAGTTTATTTATACAATTTTGTTGTAATACTGTACAAAATGGAGGAAGAATATTATCCAGAGATATTCCATGAGATCAGTCTATAGGAAGAAACTCAGGAAATAAGAAGCATGGTACTACCAAAGCAAATAAAATATTCTCCCAGTAAGAACTCGTGAAAACCATATTTCATACTAACTGTTTAGCCTTTCTCTCCCAATTAGGAGGAAAAAAAGAAAATCGAAGTATCCATGCTAAGTATCTATAGCACACATCTACACTTGTCTAAGAGAAAACATCTCGTGACAGTTACTTTGACACAGCCTGTACAGGTAGCCATTTGGAAGCCAAGACCGTTAATTACGAAGATGAAAGTGTGTACAAACACAGTTCCGCAAATGCTTTCGTTCCAAGTTAGTGTCTTTCGTTTCGTATCCGGCTGGCACCGGTTCCCTTGCCATCTAGAATAATAGTTAAAATCGCATCTCGGTTTCTCGAAAACCGAGTTACCACATTATTCTCAGATGTAGTGCACGCGCTGTACTCCAGCTTATTTTCGTCACATGCTCTCCAGACCTCGATCTATTCGATCATCGTGCTCGAGGATCCCTCGAATAACTTGTCTTCGTGAAAAGTTGATCATTAGGTGGACACGTGATTCGACATACTTTCGATCATTCTTCAAAATCGTCATTTTATCCTTTTTATTTTGAGACCTCTTCGTCTCCATCGATCACTGTGCATTGGAAAGTGTTTACAAAGGTTCTTTTTGGGGGGAAAGAAAATTATAAATGACTGCGGGTTTTTGTGTATTTTAAACAAGTTTTCTTTTTTGTCTTTTTCGTATTTTACCAAATTTTTGTAAAAGAATTCCTTTTTGACGTAGAATGTATATAACAAGAATTAAAAATTATAAATGGCTGTAAGTTTATGTGAATATTATATAATTGGTTTTCTCCTTCTCTATATTATAGCAAATTTTCGTAAAATAATTCATTTTTAATGTAAAATCTATATAACAAAGTAAAAAATTATAAATGACTGTAAGTTTATGTGAATATTATATAATTGGTTTTCTTCTTTTTTATATTTTACCAAATTTTCATAAAAGAATTCCTTTTTGACGTAGAATATATCTAACAAAAATTAAAAATTATAAATGGCCGTAAGTTTATGTGAATATTATATAATTGGTTTTCTCTTTCACCATATTTTACCAAATTTTCATAAAATAATTTCTTTTTAATATAAAGTTTATATAACAAAGTAAGAACTTATAAATGACTGTAAGTTTATGTGAATTTTATATAATTGGTTTTATTCTTTTTCCATATTTTACTATATTTTTATAAAAGAATTTATTTTTGAAGTATAGTATACCCCATTTTTGGAATATACACTTGGATAACTTTTAATCGGTAGAATTCGATATAAAAGATATATTTTGTTTTTTTAAATTATGTATATTTATTTTATAAATATAATAGGAGTATATTTTTTCTCTTTCCAGGTAAATTAACCCTTGGATCGAATCGAGATGCGGACATTTCTGTCGTTGGTACTGGGGTCGAGTCCATTCATTGCGCGATTGAAAACAATAACGGCGTGGTCACTCTTCACCCCATAAATGGAAGCACGGCAGTCGATGGCGTACCAATAAATTCGCCAGTGAGACTCGCTCAAGGTAAGACCTTGACTCAGATACGAATGGCCAAGTACAAATTTTCACAAAGGTGCTACTCAGCCAATTTATTTCTCCAAAATTGAATTTCACGTTTTTGACACGCTAGCGATGTTAAAATTCGTACTTGAGATTTCAATCTACGGTGGACTTCCTCGCGAAATATCGCGCAATTTCGTCCCGTTGCCATTTTACTTTCTAGCCATAAGAGTATTTTAATTTCTATATTTGTGGCTATAAAAATACACCAATTTTTTAATGCATTCTTTTCAATGTGGTATTTCAATAAAATTTTATTAGAGAAGAATATTTTACTTTTTGTACATTATTATATGATATTGTATAATATTATTATTCATTATATTCAGGACAGCAATTGGTGTTTTAAATATTTTCTTGAGAATATTTTCCCATATGTAATTTTATAAGATATTTTACCAGGTTTTGCAAAAGCTATATTTCAAATTTTACTTGTCTATAGAGATATAGATACCTAGATGTTTGGATTGAAAAAATTAATTTCCAAATTCGTTTTCCAAAAAGAAAACCAAAGCTGAAAACGTCTTCAAATGATGTTACATGTAAGCTTAACGTTTCAGGTTGCATGCTGTCGATCGGTAGATCGAACTACATGCGCTTTAATCATCCAGCCGAGGCGAAACAATTGCGTTCAGTACTGCCACACTCGAGAATCTCCATGGCACCCATAAGCTTCTCCTTACCGGACAACCAGCTCCAGGAGAACTATCATCTGGAAAGGAAGCCACCGGTAGCGCCACGAAAATCGCCAAGAAATTCCTGCTCAGACGACGAAATCGGTTTCCTCGGAAAATTAACGAAATTCGAGATGCTGGCGAAGCAAAACAGAAACAACTGCGTTTCTCCAAAAGTATTCCCAGCAGGTGCCATTACCACTAACGTACCTGCCGATCAAATTCTCGGACACTCGAGATCCTCCAGCTTGATCTCCCTAAAAAATGGCAACAACAGTTCGCTGTTACAAAATTTAACAAACCTAGAAAGAAGTCGTTCGAACACACCGTCTTTCAATTCATCATCACCAGCCCATTTCCTCAATTCGTCCTCTCCAGCCACCTGTTTCGCCTCTTCCTCCCCTAACTACTGTAGCGACGAGAGTCGTCAGAGGTCAGATATGAGGACACCCAGTAGGTCCAACACGCCTAACCTTCAGTACCAGAACACGTCGACGCCGAATCATAATCAGATCCAGATGTACTCGACCGCTGAGTCCTACCTGAAAACCTACAAGCCCTATTATCGAGATACCAACAACGAGAACAGCCAGGGTCCCCACAATCTGATGATGTCGAAGAACAACGTGAATCAGGGAGACCTAATGTCGCGAAGCTTCAACTGCCAAAGGGCGAACGACCTAGACGAATTGACTCCAAGGGATTTTGACATGAGCCAAAGCTTGATAGTCACCAAGACCACGACGACAGAGTACCTTCAGTTGGAGAAGTTCGGCTCGAACCCTAACATCTGTAACAGCCCGAACAATGGGAACTTTTGCGGCGGCAGCTTGAGGAATGTGTCCGGGACCCCGGGTTTCGGCTCGAATCCCAATATCAAGAGGATACAGCCGCCCAGTCCAGCGTTCAATCGCAATCCGAAGTACAACGAGCCAAAGAGAGGCTTTGGACGGGTGAAGAGCCCGACTCCTAGCACCGGAAGCGGTTGCTCGCTGGAGGAGCTGAGGGAGAGACAGATTGACGCGGAGAATAAGCGGCGAGAGGCGGAGAACAAGAGGAAACAGGCGCAAGAGGAGAGGCTACGCGAGCAGGAGGTCGAGAGGCAGGAGAAAATGAGGCTCGAGGAGATCCTTGCCATGTGCGCCGAGTACGAGAGGCAGAGCACTGTGGAGAAGCCGAGGCAACCTAACAGGTGAATGGGTTATTTGCATGCGAGAAGGTTGGAGCTTGACACGCAGCGTTTGCCGTCCTCTTTTGATACGTCGTCCACGATTGTAGTTGCGTTGTGTAGTGTACGTTGTGTAGGAACCTCAGGCCTGTCCAGTTTTTCCTATTCTATTTTTATGCAAGAGTACTCGTGTATTTTGGTTGGAGGTAAATAGGAAGTTGAGTGATTAAATTCTCCTTGAGAGATTGTATATTTTCCTCGTCCTGTGGCGGAATTATTTTCTTAATTTTATAAGTCTTCTCGTAAACTGTGATTGATTGTCGTTTGCATAAAATTATTTGCTTTTATAAGTTGCTGGTGAATTTGTAGGAATTATACAAAGTAAAAATGAATTTAAACGTCCTGTTAAAGTATTTATATTATAATATGAGACAAATGATCATTATTTATAAGTATCTGGTGTTTTTAAACAAATATTATATTGATATCTTTTTGGCAATGATAGCCGACTATAAAATGCAGCTTTGAGTATATTCCTGTTATATCCACTTTTAGTTTGGACGAGTGAAAAAATTATCAACTGTAGAGATATAAATATAATATTTAATAATAAGATATATGAAAGTTATATCAAAATATAGACAAATTTTTAATTTCATGCTTTAAATTAAATTATGTAGAAAAGTATATTAAATCGCAATACTTTAATTTTGCTCTTTTACATAAGATGATGTCTAGAAAAAGCAATTTTATTACACTTATCTAAAAACAGACGAGAGAAAATAATTTATAAATACACTGATCTTTATTTCACCACAAAAATAATTATGTACTTCAGAATAGCAATCTTATAGATATAGTAGATAACTTCAGAGTTCAATATATCCATACTGGAATTATGGATATAATTGAAGTATAATAGAGAAAAATTTAATAATTATGCAACTAGCTCGAACCTTAAAATTCCTAATATTTTTATTTCCCTGCACAGGATCAAAACGAATGGCTCGCTACCACGAGACAAACGACTTGGCTACAATTCACCCTTCGACAGCCCGAAGAGTCCATCGAAGAACCAACCGCACTTTTCCTTCGACACTGCCAAACAGTCAAACTCAGCGTCATACGAGAACGTCTGCGTGCAAAATTCGAAAGTCGTATTCCAAAACGGCAACTCACCCAATAACCGTCGAAACCAAACGACAAATCATCCGGAGAACCAAACTGTGAACATGCAGGATCACTCGCAATCGATCACGCCAAACAACAATAACAATAGCCAACCAACGATGTGGCCAAACGTTCTTGGCAACGGGGAACATAGCTTTTCAGGCTCGATCTCGCAAGCTCGTAGCTCTGGTTACGAGAATACGATGATCGAGGGTTCGATGTACAACAACAACAGTGGCAGTTACACACAGCTAATCGACCCAACGAAGGATACCTACGGAACGATCCAGCTAAATGGGACGAGGATCAATGGGCAACAGAATAAGCATTCTCGAAACTACGACAGTTCGATGAACGGGAATGTGAGTCTGTACGAGAACGTGGTGATCAACTCAGTGCAGAACAACAATCAAAACAATCATTCCATGCCAAAGAAAAATGGCCAGCTGTCAAACTCCTGCGACATGATAGAGAACAAGCTGGCTATATCAAACGACGACCTTCTAGAGGCTATCGAGCAGCTTTCCATGCTTTCCAAATCCAAAGAAATTTGCACGATTCCCAAGAAGAACAATTCTGAGAAGGACAACGCGAAATCGAACGAGGCTAAGGCTGACAAAGAGAGGAAGGAGCTGGAACAGGAAGACAGAAAGAAGTATATAGAGTTCCTCCAGAATGAGAAGCTGCATATCCTTAGTAATATGGATGCATTGAAGAGGAGCGTGGCTGACATTGAGATCCAGGAAGAGGAGATTAGCAGGGAGGTTGGTGATATGACTTCACCTTTCTGTACTGGATGATAGACAACGGATTCTATGTTAGATTTAGAGTAGTAGACAACGAATATTGTTAGGAGACCTTAATATTTTCCGCGATACTAGGTTATATCGAAAAGCGAGAGTGATTTTAAGCTCAGAGATGGGAATGCATTCGATGGTAAGGATAATCGACAAGTCGAATCTTATCCTCTTATCTGAGTCTGTCTTCGAGTTAAATTTTATTTACCTTTCTGCAGTTCACGATAAGGCTCTACCTTTCGTGTCTCGTACGAGACTGTTCAGTCGTGTTTGACCATTCGTGCATCGAGCATTTCCAAATACTAGATTCTAAACGGTAGAAACGAATAAACATGAAAAATCTCGTTCCCCTGTTTTCTAAGATCAGATTTCTTGAACAGAATTTAGAGCAGGTTATTATAGGATCAATACTGTTGTTTCTTCCACGGTATGTCTCGAGTTTTATTAATTTTCTAACCGTGTTTGAACTTTTGTTTTGTGTAACAGCTCGAATTAGAGAAAGCACTGCTGTCTGCAGAGTACGAATCGGAGTCGT
This sequence comes from Eufriesea mexicana, assembly GCF_001483705.2. Taxonomy (NCBI): domain Eukaryota; kingdom Metazoa; phylum Arthropoda; class Insecta; order Hymenoptera; family Apidae; genus Eufriesea; species Eufriesea mexicana. The sequence goes on from NW_016907989.1 coordinate 177,887, forward strand.
TGAAGCTTAGTCAGGACGAGGGTGAGAAGATAAAGGTACAGATGCGGATAAACGAACTCGAGAGACAGATGGCCGAGGATAACATAAGCCAGGCGAATTTACAAGCGGAAGCGAAGCAGAGAGTGCAAAGGGCCCAGCATGCTTGCAGTCGTTTGGAGGAAGAGCTGGCGATTTGCACGGACGAAGCCATGCAACAGGATATCGGCGAGAAGCTTATGGCTCAACAAGACGTCCTCGAGTCGGAAAGAAAGGCTTTTGAGGATTTGGAATTCCATCATCTCGAAGAGGAGGCCAGCAAACTGGCGACCAGGGAAGAATTACAAAGGTAATACTATTTTGTGCACGGTTATACTGTTAAATCCCAACAAATCCTTGTTGGCTCTGCATTCTGGTCTTCATATATCATTTTATAATCATTTTTGTCAGTGTAATTTGACACGCACATACAAATAACTTTTTGGATTTAATTTTGGGAGTTTAGTATTGAAAATATTTGTAATTATAATATTTTGGAGAAGTTGTATTTATTTTTAATACATATATATGTATGATTACCAAAATTATTTGGGTATAAGAAATAGCTTTGAAAAATTTTCTTAATTATATTGTATTAATTTTACATATATTTTTCTTATAATTCTTTTTTTCCAAACCCACTTTTTTTGATTAGCTTCTCTTTATGAAGAATAATCCAGGATGCAGAGAAAGAGATTGTGTATGAACTTTGTCGAGTGTAATATGAATTGTAATATATTAAAGCATATTGGTTACGTAGTAATGCAATGTTCAACGTAAATTTTACAATCTAAATACTTGTTCCAGATACTTAAGTGAACTGACGACCAAGATAGAAACCAGGAAGGCTCGGTTGAGCCACTTGGAATCTCAGAGATCTGAAGCGAAAAGCACTGCGACTAAAGATGCAAGAAGCCTCGAAAGACAGAAGTTGACGCATTTGAAACGGTTGGAAGAAGTTAGTAAATTTCGAATATAGATCATATATAGTCTGTATTTGATATTTAATATTTGCCATTTTCCTGATTATTGTATGATCGTGTTTATCTTATCGCTATAGGGTCGAAACCGAGTTAGAGCGATCAACGATGAACTGACAAAGTTGGCGCAAAATTCTTGCGAGAACAGCGACGAGAAACGATCTCCGAGCAGGGAAGACTTCGACAGGATCTCCAGGGTCACCACTGACTCTCCCATTGTAAACAATCAGGGCAGCTTGGGAAGGAAGACTATAGAATCCCTCAAGGAAATTGAGAGAAATCGACAGCTTCATTTAGCGAAACAAGGTATATATTATCAGAGATTTTTATGTTAATGTGTTAAATAAATATTATATAGTTGTCTTCTATCTCTATGTACTGTACTAGTTAAAATATTTTATTTTCCTTGTAATGTTTATAAATTAATTTTAGAAAGTTCCACGTCATGCTGAAAAATATAATACATTTTTTATATATAATAGAATTTGCATAATTAGTTTATACGTATCGTGGTATGAAGAAGAAAATCGCGGATTTAGGATATGCGTCTTATAGACGATGTTCCATCAGAGTAGATGGAATTACTGTTCATAGCAGCTGTGTAGATCGTCGGCGCGATCAGTTGGTGTAATTGCACCAGGACTCTTGCCGGAATCGCAAGCTAGGATCGCTCGGATTTATCGGCTGTTACGCAATGCCGTCAATTTTGTTAATTCATTGCTGCGAAGCTAAGGCTGGAATGCAGATAGAGCTGTTTCGCTGCGGAGGTGCACGAGAGAAACTCGTTTTGTTGGAAACACGCGGCTTTTCGAGTGATCTGGATCGAGGAAACGCGAGTTTACCTAGTGCTGTAAAATGATAGAGTTTTTTTTCGTTACTAAATTGTTCTTTTATTCTTTCGATCATTTATTAGGATTTTTATTGTTAATTTTCTAACAGATTTCAGATTACTCGAATTATTTTATTTTTTACTAACTTCTTATTTATAAAAACAGTTTTTAATATATATGACTTTATCTGATACTGTGAGATAATAGTTTTTTTTCATTATTGAATTGATTTTTTATTCTTTGGGTCATTTATTAGAATTTTTACTGTTATTTTTCTTGCAGATTTCAAGTTACTCGTATTATTTTATTATTTATTTAATTTTTTATTTCGTCAGAGTGAAATCAAAAAAGAAAGCCTTGGAGGTTAATGTATTTTGCTATTTTCCTATATATTTTGAAAAACTCTTTAGAAGTTAATAAGGATTTTTTAAATATTTTTTAAAGTTAATGTGGTGGTGCATATATGCTTTTCTATATTCTTCTATGTTTTGGAAGCAATTCTTAAAGAATAATATATTTAAAAAATTGTAATAGATATAGGGACGTCAGAATAAAAATTTAATAGCTTTCCAAATTGCTGAAAGTATGTTTCATAATTAAATAAAACGTTCTTCATGAATCTCTAGAGCTTCACCCTAAATATACACACAAATATGTATATTAGATCCCAACGGAATACAGTATTAATTGAAGTACTCACCTGTATTTACATACAATATTTCAATCCAAATACTATAATCCATTAGGATAAAAGAAATATTATCCAATCCGTTTGATTCACTAGAATAAAGAAAAAATGTTCATTAAGCACCAAGAAAGTATTCCACTAAATCGAAAAAGAAACTAAAACCTCTTCACCCTATATTTACGCAACTATCGCGATAAAGCGTGCGATAAAAATTCACGCAACTTGCCTGGTATAGTAAATCTTCCTCCAAAAGACCCCTACGACTCATCATTCTCCATCTTCATCTGTAGAATTCAAAATATTTACATTTCGAAGACCAACGATGCCAGATAACGCAGCGAGGAGAATAAGAAGAGGGAGAAATAAATAAAAAGAAATAAATAAGGAAAAAGGGGTACCAACGTTCAGATCGAAACGCATGCTATGATCCACAGAGTAGGCGAGTACTTGCCCCTCGTCTCGAGGTATATTTTGAACGTTCCGTGGCGGAAGCTTTTCCAAAAAGACCGAAAATGTGCGAGAGTGCACGACCGCACCAAACCGCTAAATATAAACGGCCAGTCCTTTGTAGAATGCACGACTATTTACCCGCTGTTCCCGCGGTGTGGCGCGCACGTCGACCTAGAGTTATTTCGCGCTAATGATCCAGCCGGCCCTTTCACGAGGGGTTATATCCTGGGAAAAGGAGCGTGTGCGTTCGTTTTTTTTCGCCTTCTTTCGACTCCTTTCGGCTTTGTTCGTGCCCGGTCGCTGTGTCTCGGTCTACCCTCGAACACGCTCGATTACTCGTACGAAAAGGGATACGAGATCAGACGAAGGTAAACCGTCTTTTACTGTCTTCGACACCGCTTTCGCGTAATTCGTTTCGAACTATAAACAATCGAGTTGGCTCGTTTGATCGAATTGCATAAGAAGGAAGTTTTCACGCGGATGTATTATTAGAGACAGGATGGATGTGCAGTTATTTGAAAGTTGTTTGGATTCGAGTTCCCTTAATGCGAATTTGCAAGAATATTTCTAGGATGTTATTGATCTTTTTGTTGTTCATTTTTGTGGAGTAATTTAGTGTGGTTTTTTACAGAATGGAATTCTGTTAGTGTAGTCAGCGTCATATATGAATTTTTATATATTGTATTTTCATATGTAGAATTATTTTTTCCAATTTTTGTTTTCCCTAGTGAGTTTCCCCTCTTGCCTCTTACTTAATTTTTCGTGCTCTCTGGATGTTTCCATTCAGATGAATTTTTTATACATCTTGAACGTATTCTCTTGAGATGTAAGAAATTAAATTTCATCGAATTTTTTATGGTGATTCTTAATAAATTATCGAATACACTAAATGTAAAAGTGAAATTTGTGTAATAATTACACTGGAAGAAAAAATATTGTTATTCTTGATTTCTGACTTTTATCCAAGAGATTTGTAAGAAATAACGTGTGTTTGAATTATTTAGCATTATTAATAGAGTACTCAGCTAAAATTGGAGTTGCTTGAGTGGCTTGGATGAAAATGGGTCATGAATTTCTAAACTTCTCCATAGAGACTAGCCATGGTTATATATTTTTTAAAAATGATTTTACATTGTGATATACAGGGTGGAACATTAACGTGATCACCTTAGTTATTTTCAATTAATTATTAGAAAATAAAGAATTATTTTGTCGTAAATAATAAAATATCGACGATAAGATAACATTTAATTATTTTATTAAAAACAGAAAAATTTAATTTGGCGAAAATAAAAGAAATAATTACGTTAAGCAGTCCACCCTGTACATAAAAATAATTATGTAATTGAACAAATAATTTCTTTCATCTTTTCTTTTGGCTAAGTATTCAGAATCTTTTCGTAAAAGATTGTGAAATTGAAATAAATTTAGATAGTGCTATATTAAAATGTTAAATTTTGATTTCCTATTTTTGTTTCATAAGTATAGTTTTGTGTCTTTACATACAGTCAAATATAATGTATGAAAGAGGATACAAACATAATGTGGAATTTGAGAAACTACCTTGAAATTTTTAATAGGAATATTACATATCAATTGTATAACATTTTTGAGATATATTTATAATAATTTCTTTAATTTAATCTGCACGAATTTGCAAATAAATATCCACACGAGACTTCAAAAGTTAATAAACAAATTTCCAATCTTTCTCTTGAGTATATACAGCTCTCCAATTTCTAAATATACATAATATTTGACTTTCATCCAAGTATCTAAATATTCAAACAATATCTACACAAACGTTTTCCAAATATACTACTTCATTCATATTCCATATCTTCAACGTCATCTAAACAAAATGGAACTAAATTTACCCACTACTACACATCCCCTAATCCTCTTACTCCCACTCTCACAATAAACACACATCGTTAATCTCTGTTAATCTCTATCACCCGAAAAATCGTAAAAGCGAATTGAAATAGCACCTAAATAAAATTTCAACAAAATCATTAAACCAGTGACGTCACAGTCCAAGTATTCACCCGGCTAATTATGTTTTCCTTGATCTTTTCTCCCACGTCATTTCTTCGTTTCAACAAAAAACCAATTAACCACGTCCCGGCAAGTAATTCATAACATCCTTATGCGTTGGCTAATTGACCAATCAGGCCTGGTCCACCATTGAACTTCTTCGACTTCCTTCGTTTAACGCGTTAAACCGCTCTAACCCCATAATGCATCGTTGGGCGAACGAAATCGCGATGTGGCCATCCACGTGCACAACTATCCGGCTAATACGTAACAACGAATTCCATTTATCGATGGAATATCGCGAGGAGATAGAGGTATACTAGGTCTGCTACCGTAATCCACGCTAAATAGCGATTTCGAGATAGCCCCGATCGGACTTGCTCGTGGGAAGCTTTTGGGATTTCCGTTAATGCTTTAATGCACGTGAAAGCTACCATTTCTCGATAAATACGGTACTCGCGAAATCTCTAAAATCTCGGAAATTTCTGGAATCTCTGAAATCCCTGAAATGCTCAGTTGGGCTACTCTGCTTGAAGGGTTTTGGGAAACGAAGATTCGTCGATTCGTTAAATTGCAGGCAAGAATAGTTCGAGTAGTGTGCATCTGTGAGTGAATGCTTGTAAAATGGACGATTCTTTCTTTATTTTTGTAATATGGTATTTTTGGTATTTTGGTAAAGTATACTCGATTATTATTGGCTAATGATTTGATAATTGCGAAATATATAAAATTTTATTAAATTAATAATTATATACCTATTACCATATAACTTAATATATGCAGAAAAATTAATAACTATATAGATACATATCCTTACAATAATACTGTAACAGTATAATTCTTATAATAATATTTGTACTTATATTTTATTATTTATTGTACTGTAAGCACAAATAATTATATATTCGTATAGTAATATATATGCGGAAAAATAAATAATTATATAGTTATATATCTTTACAATTATACTGTAACAGTATAATTCTTATAATAATATCTATATT
>NW_016907989.1:192270-242758 GCF_001483705.2 Eufriesea mexicana
AATGTTCAACGTAAATTTTACAATCTAAATACTTGTTCCAGATACTTAAGTGAACTGACGACCAAGATAGAAACCAGGAAGGCTCGGTTGAGCCACTTGGAATCTCAGAGATCTGAAGCGAAAAGCACTGCGACTAAAGATGCAAGAAGCCTCGAAAGACAGAAGTTGACGCATTTGAAACGGTTGGAAGAAGTTAGTAAATTTCGAATATAGATCATATATAGTCTGTATTTGATATTTAATATTTGCCATTTTCCTGATTATTGTATGATCGTGTTTATCTTATCGCTATAGGGTCGAAACCGAGTTAGAGCGATCAACGATGAACTGACAAAGTTGGCGCAAAATTCTTGCGAGAACAGCGACGAGAAACGATCTCCGAGCAGGGAAGACTTCGACAGGATCTCCAGGGTCACCACTGACTCTCCCATTGTAAACAATCAGGGCAGCTTGGGAAGGAAGACTATAGAATCCCTCAAGGAAATTGAGAGAAATCGACAGCTTCATTTAGCGAAACAAGGTATATATTATCAGAGATTTTTATGTTAATGTGTTAAATAAATATTATATAGTTGTCTTCTATCTCTATGTACTGTACTAGTTAAAATATTTTATTTTCCTTGTAATGTTTATAAATTAATTTTAGAAAATACTGATGATAAAATTTTTAATATCAAGCGGATCACTAGATTTCTAACACTTTTGAACTTTTTTTATTCTATTCATAGGAAGTATATACTTATTTTCATTTTAAATTGTCATAGTCCTATTACTTTTTGATCAATTTCAATGTAACAATAGAATTAAAATATTTTCCTTATTTATTATGGTTACTGATATAAAAAAAAAAATTATTTAATTTCAAATGGTATATTGTATAGTTACATAAAATTGTTCTAGTATCTCTTGGACAATTCTGACATTTTAAAAGAATTAACCCCTTGCACTATGATTTAATTATGACAAACTTTGCGTTATAGAATTATTTCATTTTAATTAGACACTGTGTAGCTACTTTATTTAAAATCTTTAGAATTTATACAAGTTTGTAATGCGAAATTTCTAATACGAATGTAATTCATATTTATGGGGTTTAGCATGAACATCTCACAACGAGTTAGACTCGTTATTGTAGTATAAGGGGTTAAAATACTTATCTTGTTAGTAGGATAAAACAAAATTTCATAGCAAATATTTAAATCCAAAGTAATGTAATCTAAAATACTGCATAATATAGTAAGTATATATAAATAATATATATACATAAATTTTCTTTTCTTCACCCTATATAAAAATAATACATCTAATTATATATTGATCTCTGTCTCTTTTAAATAAGAATCAAAACGCTTCGTATTATTATTATTAAGCAGTCATTAATAATTTATTATTAAACTTCAATGTAACTAACCGAATGATTTATTTTTATTAAAAATCGACATACTTCGCGTTGTTGCAGGCAGCCAAGTAATCTCCGAAGAAAGACGAAGAGTAGAGGAACTAAAACGACGAGTACAAGACGAAGTTCGGTCGCAGTGGGAAGAAAGGAAGATGAACTGTACCTCTTTCAACAGCGTTGAATCAGGCGAAGAATCCTCCAGTTACTCAACGGGGCCAACGGAAAGGTGAGTCACACGTTCAATCATTTTCCTTTTAAAATGCAAATCTTGCATTGTTTTCGTAAGCAAGCGAAACAGATGAAAATTACATGTTTTTGAAATTCCCGCTCTACGTTTAAATGTAAATTTCCTTCATAGAGACATCCATCGCCATCTTGAAAGAAGTAACAAAGAAACGACTACAGTATTTCTCGTTTCTATCCTTCCGTAGATGGAAAAGTCTTTATTATTCGGATATTTATAACGAAAATATTAATTGTAAAATATGCGCGACGAATTTAAAATCATTTTTATAAATATTTGGAAAATTTGTAATTTACTTAAACGACGGTTAACGCGAAATGAATGTATAGGTATCAGCTGATAAAACATTTTTATACATACATAGATAACTAGGGTTACATAACATTTAATAAGAACTGGAAATTTAAAAGTGCACATGGTGTTTCTCAGTAAGTGTACAGTAAATATATTCTTCGTGCGTGTGTTTGCACGAATGACGAAATTGCCTTGTCCTATGAGTGATCGGACACGGTATCATTTTAGCAATAATGGCTAAACGTGTTTTATCTATAGGTTTAGTGATAGAAAAGCCATCGGTGCGTTTAGCACGTGTGTTTAGCATGAGTGTTTCTCGATTAAACATTATCGCACGTACACTTTGGAACAACCAAATTTACTTGCATCGTGCTGGAAAATATGATCCATCTGCATTGAATTAAAATAAAAGGTACAGTGATGTAAATAGTAATACAATTTTCTTAACTTCTATTTAAATTAATTAGTTTAGATATTTATAGTTATCATAGAATAATATTTTTTGATATCAGGAAATTTGGGACATATGGTATATAGATTATTTGTATGTCGTTCCTTTAAAATTTAATTTATTATATTTCTATGTAGTCCAAGCAATATATAGTATAATTTTGGTAATTTTATTTTTAACATTTTGATATATGTAACTAATTTGTTGATAGATAATTTAAGATCATATACGTAGAAAATAGATGTTTTATTTCAATATTTTATTTTAATATATAGCTGATTAATTAGTATAGCTATCATATTATATATTAGCATAGCTTCAGTATAGCCGATTAATTATGAAGATTAATACGTAATTACGAAAATCTTGTAGAATTTCACTGCACTTTATTTTACTTCTTTATTCTTATTTTATTTCGCGTGTTTATTACCATGACATCAAGTTATTAAGACGAAACAAACAAGCGAAAATGAAAGAACCGGGAGATATACTATCGTAATCGGTCTGGAATAAACTTTCAAACGCCATATCAATAAAACACACGCATACATTTCACTTCGATAAACTGCTTAAAAATGACTTGAAATACCGATCAGCATTATGCAATATTTTCTGGAACAGTTCAATGTAGCTGCAAAACGAATATAGAAACCTACCGCTACCATAACAGCTACTTCGTCACGAATGTTAACCCCTTGCACTCGTATTTATATTTGAGAAGGCTACCAATCAACTCGCAATTTTTTCTCATATTCGATCGAAACGAAAACGAAATTTTTCATGAGAACATATTACAATTTAATTTCTCGATCCGGTAGAAAAAATTAGAAAAATAGCCAAATTTAACTCTTTGCACTGGAGAGATGAGCTTCAGTCACCGTTTCATAAAATTTGAAAGATCGATATTAATTAATAATGTAGGATACCAAAAGAAATCGCGAATCGGGTATTGCCAACAAAAACAAATTGTAAACCGATCGATATCGTCTAGAAGCAAATCGAAAAGTTATTCTATATAACAAAATTAAGTTGCGCGACTCCTCTACGGAGAGGTGAAGCGTAGGTTAAGGAAAGCATAAAAGCGTGGTCCTTGACAAGCAAAACAGAGTCCTTAGAAATCGGTTGTGACCAGCACAAACGTGAGTCGCTTGGTGTTGGAAAAAGAGTTTTAACACGTTGACTGCCACGCGCATTTTACGTGGTTTGCCCATGGTGCCAACATGAATATTTTATTATGCGATGCATATTATGTTGAAATATTATTTACAACAGATAAGGTGAGTTGTATAATCGCGTTTAATGTATTTTTCGTGGTGGGGGTCACCGGTGACCCCCGCGGCGCTGTAGACCATTTTTGCCATTATCAATTGTTTAAAAAGCAACTCGAAAAAATATTTCAATTACCGATTTTAGGATGAAGTTAGCGATGTATTTAGTGAAATGTCCTGATGACGAAGATTGCATTTCATCGAGCAATTAGGTACAGATAAGACGTCGCCACCAATTTAAAAAGAAACCTGGAAGTGTGCGAAATGTAAGGCGATTTTGCAAAGTGCGCTATGAAACTAATTCAAATAAGCTAGGAAGAATGAGAGCAAAGAATTGCACTAAAAAAGTGGCGACATATTGTGCCGACTGTTTTGGTTCACCTTTTCTTTGTATAAATAAAATTATTTTTGCATGTTCTGTATGGCATTAATTTCTTCGAACCATTATAGTAACAATGGTACTATTTAAACATTTATCAGTATCGATGTTTACTCTAATTATGTATTTTTACTAATGGCCGCATCGCTGATCACCGGTGGCCCCCACGGCGCTGTAGCAAAGTCGAATGCCGGCCACCGGTGACCCCCATGGCAGTCAACGTGTTAAAAGAGTGCGTCCTTGTGTGTTTTCATTTCGTTATCTTGATGTTCTTTTCCTAAGTTAAATCAGTTTACGAGTTTTGAGTTTCTGTTATTGTGTTCTTGTTCTTTCGTGAATTTTCGGTGTCTCAAGACCAGTATTCGCCATCCTATAATATATCAAATTTAATGTAATATAAATGGTGTACGAGGTATCGAAATCAAATAATTCTACAATTCTTTATTTACTGCTCAAAAAGGTATCGTCAGTTTTTTTTAGTAGAGAATTTTTGAATTTCTACTCTTCTCTAGCCAAAAAATCGTCGAGTGCAGAGGGTTAATATATGTGTAATAATAAAATGGCGACTATACGGTGACATACGAGTGGAAAGGTTTAATCTTCTGCTTAATTCGAAACGAACAATGAAAATACGAAACGTGAAATGTTAAATTAATGAGGAAAATACAAGGTCTCTGCAGTGATTAACAGAGACACTTCATTGGTTAATTATAAAAACGTGACCCAATGAGAGACGAAAGGCGACATACATTAGAATAAAAAGCAATGAATGAGCGAAAACGTTAACCGATTACATATTCATACGACCTGTAAACCTTATTTTACGCCTGTCATAAAAAATATACCATTGCAGTTGACCAAAAAAAAAAAATTCTGTAAGTACTGAATAATGATAATGGTATATTTGAAAGTCAAAATTGAAAAAGTTTCAGAGTTATATTTTGCAGACGTCAAAAGAAATATATTAAGATATAGTAAGAAATATATTAAATATAATAAAGAAATATATATGAGTCGTTCACTGCACAAATCGATTAATTACACTTTTTGAAAAATCTTAAATATAAAAGGTTATGTTTAAGTGCCTTGACACTTAAATTTAAGATTTTTCAAAAAGTGGAGTTAATCGATTTGTGCAATGAACGGCTCATATATTATTTCATAATCGACTGTGATATAAATTTACATTTTCTCATGATATATTTCAAGTTCAAAATATATGTCTAGTACTTTATAATAATAAACAGAAAAAGCATTTTAAACGAAAATAATATTGGACTGACTCACGTCATTATGAATGTTTGCTTGTCAGGTCAACAAAGTATACGTTCGAATATTACTTCTATAAACGACTTAAAAATAATCGTGAACAGAGGCCAGAAATATTATTAGAGGCAAAATATTTTCTGAAAGCAGTAGTAAAGACAAGATCCATCGTTCACTGCAATATGCCATTATAATAATTATTTTGGTAATCGCTGTCTGTTAGAAATTATCCATTATTACCCTTCAATGTACAATATATATAAATATACAATCCATGTTTATGACTCTTTTTGACTAAGAAGGTTCTTCAAATGATCTAGAACATGATCTTCTGGACTATACCTACAGTTAAGGTTCAGAATTTATAATATTTAGATAATTATTGGTACGTCCAGAGCTTGAATTCATTAACGTAATTGTACTACGAATGTTGCAAAATTGATGGTATAATATAATCGATTTTAAAAGATATATTTTCATTGACAGATTTTACATTAGTACTAGGTCTTTGCGAGATTTCGGAAATGTGAGATCGAAACGAGACGAGATCTTGAAAATGTCCAGGGTTCCCGAAAATACACGAGATCCCAAGAATGTTAAAGGTTCTCCAAAATATTAGAGATTCCCAAAACTATCAGGGAATCCCGGAAATATCCGAGATCTCAAAAATATTAGAGTTTCTCCAAAATATCAGGGAATTCCGAAAACACTCGAGGTTTCAAAAACATTAGAGATTCCCCAAAATATCAGAAAACCCGGTAATACCCGAGATCGCAAAAATATTAGAGGTTCTCCAAAATATCCAAGATCCAAAATACATTAGAGATTCCCCCAAATATTCGAAATCCCAAAATTATCAGGTGATCCCGAAAACATCCGAGGTCTCAAAAACGTTAGAAATTCCCCAAAATATTAGGGAACCCCGAAAACATCTGAAATCCCAAAAATATCAGGGAATTCCGAAAACACCCGAAGTCCTAAAAATATCAGAGAATTCGGAAATACCGGAGATTGCAAAAATGTTAGAGATTCTCCAAAATATCCAAGATCCAGTAAACATTAGAGATTCCCAAAAATATCGCAAATCCCAAAACTATCAGGGAATCCCCAAAACACCCGAAATCTCCAATATGTTCGAGATTCCCAAAAATATCCGAAGTTCTCAAAATATCCGATATCCCAAAAATCTCAGAGAATCCCGAAGCTATCCAGGATCCCGTAACATGCAATCCCAAAAATCATCAGAGACTCCCAAAAATATCAGAAATGTCAAAAATTTCAAAGAATCTCGAAAATATCCAAGATCCAGTGACACCCAATCCCCCGCGATCCGCCATTTTGGTACTTCCGCGTACCACCAGCAACCCCTAACATCCTACCTCGAAACTCTAGAAATCTCGTCAATCATCATCCACGACTCGTCAAAATCCCTACTGCCTTCTCTACTAGACTAGATTTCGACAGCGATTCGGCGTGAAACGGAACGGGTTGTGCAAGCTCGCGAGGACGTGCTGTGCCCTCTCTTTTAATCGGGCAGTTTCCTCGAAACTGGAATTCCATGGAGAGTAAAAGGTGTCGCGGCAGCGTTGATGGTTAGAAGGGGCGTCGCAGCTGCGAGGAAGCATCCGAATCGGACGATCGCAGATTGCCCGGCTGATTGCGCTGCCGGCAATAAAACGCTTTATCGGTCCTCCGGCTTGTCCCGCGCGCTACTCGCTGGCTGGTGGGGACGTTATCAGGCGATACGCTATCTGTTGCAACGAGCTGCCTTTCCGCGGTTAGCTAACGCGGTTGACACGTCGTTTCGTCGTTGTCTTCGCGCTTGATGGAAGTGTACCCCGCGAGGAAGAGCCACGAGGAGTAGTTGTGATGTATAGGATACACGTTCCTCGTGTTGGCATTTCGTGATCGACGGATAGATACGGAGGTGTAACACATGGGTGTCGTTGGGTGTAAGTGCGTGTATCATTGGGAGACTCTGTGCTAAGAGTTGGAAACGAGTCTATCAGTCGTTTGATATCCGGCGCTTCTGACGAGCCGATTAACTCCACGAAACGAAAGATGCAAATTTATCGAATAAATATAGAGAATCGAATATCGAGGTGGGATTGGAAGAATTAAAAATTGTAGAGGTAATCGGTGTGGTTTTGTGAATGGCTCGTTTGAACTGCGGTTTTGAAAGTGGCTATACCAGAGGGTTGTTAGAGGGATGTTAGGGTATCCTCATTGTTGAGTGGAAATCGTGGGTGAACTGAGTTTCAGGATTTCAGAATGGAATACTGAGGGCTGGATAAAGGGAAGGAATGATATGTGGATTCGTGGATTTCGTTGGAGGTAATTGGGTGTTGTGTGCATCTACAGAAGACTCTGAATTGTGCAACACTCGAAGATAAGTTTATGATTCATTCCATTATTTCAAAAATATACGAGCATCGAAAGTAATTAAATGGAAATCGTGGATGAGATGAAGAATTCGAGAATAGTCACTGAATAAATATCGTTGAGAGTAATTGGACGGGGTTAAGAGACACTGAATCGTGCAAGATAATTTTATAATAAGTTTAAAAATTTGTGCAATATCTGAAAATAATTTTACTGTAAGTTCAGTAGCTGTACGATACTTGAAATAATTTTGCTATGAATTTAGAATTCGTGCAATTTCTAAAAATAATTTTGCTATTAATTAGGTACTTTTGCTAGCACTGAAGATAATTTTACTAGAAATTCAGTACCTTAGCAATTTTTAAAAATAATTTTACTATAAATTCAACATTTTTGCAAGCATTGAAAATAATTTCACTGTCAATTCGGTACTTGTGCAACCCTTGAAAATAATTCTACGATAGAATTCTCCGATCCAAAATTATATGGAATACCGAAAGAGGTGTCGACATTTTTAGACGATGATAAATAATAGAAGCAACTCGTCGCCATTATGAAATAAAAATTCACCGATACCAGGACAGCACACGTGCAGCAGAAGTGGTCGCTCAGTCCAGTGCAGCAGCATTTAACGACAGAAGTGGCCACGTTCGATAATGGATGGATGGTGGAAGTTTAATCGGGGTATTAAAAGAAAAATTCGAAATTTTACCCGAACGATAAGATAAGCTCGGAGCCGAACGAAACGTGCTGGAATCTTATCGAGTCGAACGGATACTCGGAAGGAAATCGGTATTCGAGGTGCTTCGCGTTTCGAGCCGATTCCCTCGGGAATAAAGCCCCGATTGATCGGGCGAGTGGAATAGGGTATCGTCGGACCGTGTCGAATAGAAGTGGCTAGTTGGAAGAACGTTTGTTGAAGAAAGTCGATGCGACGATTGGCTCGAAGATCAAAACAAAAGCGGCGGGAACGTCGCGGCAAACGACGTTCAACACGACGAGTCGAACGGTATAAAGATTGATTTATTTGATAGCCGTTACTCGTAAAAGTGTCTTGCGCAGGTTCGAGATTTATCGGGGAACGGAATCGAGTAGAAAGTCCCGGAGGATCGATCGATGACCTAAAGAAGTCGTCGGTGATAAATCGACCGAACGTGGAAAGCGAAATGATGTAAACAAGAAATCATCGAGGAAATTAATGGTATCACGTACAGTGGTTACGACTGTTGGGAATATTTCGTGATTTCATTGTTGCCATTGCTCGACACTTTTTCCCGAGAAATTATAATTATACATAGATTATGGGAATTTATTGTCTGTGTAAGTAGATAAATAAGAAAATTCTGAGAAAATTCTGAGTTTAAGTAGGGTGTTTGGATTTTTTGGGTACCAAAGGGTATAGGAGAGTAGAAATATATATTTTATGTGCATTAAAATACATAAGTGACTGTAAATTATTATACAGAGATTGTGGGAATTTTCTGTGTCTAAATAGATACGTGAGATTATGAGATTCTGATTTTAAATAGGGTGTTTGGATTTTCTGGGTACCAAAGAGTATAGTATAGTAGAAATATATATTTTATGTGCATTAAAATACATAAGTGACTGTTAATTATTATACAGAGATTGTGGGAATTTTCTGTGTCTAAATAGATACGTGAGATTATGAGATTTTGATTTTAAATAGGGTGTTTGGATTTTCTGGGTACCAAAGAGTATAGTATAGTAGAAATGTATATTTTATATGCATTAAAATACATAAGTGACTGTAAATTATTATAAAGAGATTGTGGGAATTATCTGTGTGTCTAAATAGATATTTGAGATTATGAGATTCTGATTTGAAATAGGGTGTTTGGATTTTCTGGGTACCAAAGAGTATAATATAGTAGAAATATATATTTTATATGCATTAAAATACATAAGTGACTGTAAATTATTATACAGAAATTGTGAGAATTTTCTGTGTGTCTAAATAGATATTTGAGATTATGAGATTCTGATTTGAAATAGGGTGCTTGGATTTTTTGGGTACCAAAGGGAATAAGACAGTAGAAATATATATTTTATCTATATTAAAGTACATATATGACTGTAAGTTATTATACAGAGATTGTGGGAATTTTCTGTGTGTCTAAATAGATACTTCAGATTATGAGATTCTAATTTTAAATAGGAATTTTTTGGATACCAAAGGGTATAGGAGAGTAGAAATATATGTATATTATGTACATTGAAGTTTATAAATGACTGTATGTTTATATAAATTTTTGATGTATGAAAAGTTAAAAAAGATTCGAACTTCGTAGAATTTATATAGATATTTTATGTATCGTGTTTGAATTTTGTAGGTACTAATATATGGAAGATATGAAATATAAATTTTATGTAATTAAATTATATAGATGACTGTATGTTAGTGTATAGAATTTATATCAATTTTCTATATATTGTGTTTGAATTTTTGGGTATCAGTGTATAGAAGATTAGAAATATTAATTTTATACAAATTATAGTATATAAATGACTGCAGGTTTATATAAATTTTTGGTGTATCAGATTAGAGAAAGTACAAACTATTATATATAAAATTACATAAATTTTAACTATATAGTTTATATTAGTATTTTTATGTATCAAGGTTTAGAAAATATTCTGTCTGAGAGGCATATATATATTTGGTATATATCAAAGTTTATATAAAATTCTAATTACACATGGTTCACATACATTCTCTATGTATCAATGTTTATGGAAAATTTGAATCACCGTCTATATATAAATTGTATATGTCTAAAAGATCGTAACTACATATAATCTATATAAAGTTTATGCAGTTATTGTGTATATCAAATTTTATAAAAAATTCTAGTTACATAGAATTTATATACATTTTATGTGCACCGAACTATGTAAAAGATTCTATCTATATTTTCTACACACTAGGATTTACAAAAAAGTTGTATTATTTAGAGACTTCTCTAATTATTTAGAGAATTATTTAGAGAGACTTATATATAAATTTTCTCTGTGAACATTTATTCAAAATTGCTGTTACATAGACTCTGTACAAATCTCCCATACATGAAAATTAAAAAAGATTCCATTGTGTATAGAATCCACGTAAATTTTCTATACAGCAAATTTAACAATACATACTAACCATACAAAATTTATAAACAACCTTCTATCGCACTAAAATTTATAATATACCGATTTTCTACTTGTCAAAGTACACACCCAGCACCCTATCTATACAGAGTCTATACAAATTTCACACCTGATAAAATAACTTTTATAACTTCATATTTATTCCACGTTTCATAAAAATCTCTAAAAATTTCGCCAAATCTACTACGCACAAATTCACAGAAAATTTCAGTCACACAGTCTACCCAAACTCCCTGTACCCCGAGTCCAAATACCGAAACAACCAAGAAATAACAAAGAAATTCACTGATTTATCAGTGAATGACAGATCATTGGCAGCAAGAACATTGGAAGACAAAAGTGAAAGTGATATTTCTCAAGAAAAGCCAACTGCGACATTAACATTCTGGCAACGAAACGGATGAAAATATTTTCCTCGCGTTCGAAGAGAAACGCAGCCGAACCCCAGAATCGCGGACCTTTCAGGATCCAACCGAGTTTCGGACACTCGTGCTATCAATCCCGTGTGGCTATTCCACGAGCTCTCTCCGATGCTTGGATTCTTCGAAGGTGAAAACGCCGGCGAGCGCGCGGATCCATTAAGACGAGGCGCGAGGGACGGAAAAAAGAGAAATATTCGCCACGGGAGGAGGATGGTGTCGAAAGAGGAGAAATTGGCGGTGAAATGGTGCAGTTGAAAATCTGCCAGAGATCGCGTTGAGATCGCGAGAGGAGATTCGAGCGACTCGCGGGGGTGAGTCGAAGCTAAGTTAACACTAGGACTACCGAAAGGGGTGGTAACGGGGTCTTTGAAATTTTTCAATGTCCGAAAATATGTAGTTTTTGACGAATTTGCACTCGAAGGACGATCCTCTGTTGTGGGGGCCGAGTAGAAAAATTCGAAATATTAACCCTTTTCACTCAAGGGGTGAATCTCGGTTACCATTTATACGAATGAATATTCTTTGTACCCTACGATTTCGTGGTTACAGAAAAATTGCAATTCAAGAATTTTCTATTCCGAAATCGTCGATATTTTTTAAAATAATAAATACGAAATTGTGTATAAATTATTTTGATAAATATCTGCCTTTGGAATTTTATTAAATGGCGACTGAGGGTAGTCTCTCAAATGCAAAGGGTTAATAATATAATTACACAGGAAATATTGAAATAAGGGCAGGTAATTATTTAGAAAAGAGGGGGTCTAACCGTTTTCGACGATTTTTGAATATACTGTAGAAATCGTCATTTTGAATAATTTTTTCCTATATATATAACTACCGCTCGGCCTCGGTTTCCGAGATTTTTGCAAAGAACTATTTCTACTACTACAACGAATATTGCCCATAGCTACGTGCCTGTGGCAGCGTATGTGTGAGCGTTGAGTCCCCGATTGTTTATGGTTTCTATAAACGCATCGAGGGGGCCGGACGCGTATAACGGGTGTACTTAAAAACTCGACTGAGACGATTTGAATGAAGAAATCTAACCTAAAATTTATTTAGGCATAACTATCCTGTCTAGCAACTAATTTAATGGATTAGATTCTGGTTAGGTTCTTTTATTCACGCATTTAATTTCAATTTTCTTGACACATATGTGTATACTATTCGACGTTGGTCGTCGTGTTGTTATTTGTAGAAACAAGAAATAAGGACACATACAGAGTCACAGATACGTACATATAGACAGAATTCAGTGTAATATCAGCGATCTTTTTGAGGAAAAATCTCGGCAACTAACAAGGAGACTACAAGGCTTTCGAGTCACCGATTTGATTCAAATTTTTTAGGGTAAATTTAGTTCTCCTGATGGTGAAGGTATATGATTATAGGTGCCATTACTCAATAATTTTTAAGATATTTGCAACTGGAGATTTGTCGTAGGTTTAATTTTCACCTTCACCACAAATAATTATATATAACATATAATTATAATAATATAACTATTATATGTATATAATTGTCTAATACAAATATAAAAAAAAAAATTGTATATAATAAATATAATAATCCTACAAAATTTGAAGCAAATCGGTGACTCCAAGGCCTTGCAGTCTCCTTGTAAGATGTAAAATTAAATGTGAAATTAATTAAAATTTCGAAATCGGTGAGACCTCCGCTCTCCTTTACTAAATAATTACCTGAGGGAGTTCTGTAACTTAATTTTTGAATGATTTCATTTCGCCATGACTATACCAAATTTTCTCGAAGCTTTGAGTCGCTGAATCCCAATAATAAAAAGATCCTCCAGTGCAGAGAATTGGTATTGATTTCGATTCGGGTAAAAACGTAATTATATACAGGGTGTCCCCGAAAAACGTACACAATCGAGTACCAAGTAATTGTTCATAGAAAAACAGGTCAAGAATATAAAATATAATAACTGTTTTTCGTTTGAAGGTTAGTATGTTTGAGAACTGACAGCTCCAAACGAAACGAAGGTATTTTGAATAATTTTCAAAATATATTAATTTTCAATTTATTTTGAATAATTTTCTTCGTATTTCTTACCTCTCAGGGACACCTTGTATAGTCATTTACCTCGATGGTAAGACTACGTCATATTTAGTTACTCGTTGTAGGCAGGTAGTTCTAGTGTTAAGGGACGATAATGCTGGAAGATGAACGCGAGGGAGGCGGGCGCGAGCATTTTGAACGAGGCTAGGCTAGGAGGGTGCAACTTGCTCACTTTCCTCACCAGCAATCGCTTTTACGTCGCCAGCAAGGATTGGCTCTGCGAGAATCTGCTTCTGCCCTTGGAAACGCACTCCCGCGACTTACGTCGTCGTTACTTGTGAGTTTACAAGGCTTTTTGCTCCTTTCGTGAATATACATGTTGCTGTTTTAACCGTTTCAGTGCCACGAATCTTTCTCGATTCCCTGTCAAACAATTGGCAAACGACGCGGTAGCACTTGTCACGTTCGATGAACGGCAAATATTACTTCGATTTTGTCTCGATTTTCTATTAACATTTTTTGGTATAAGAGTGTACATTTCACCTTTTAACTCTTTGCGGCACTGGATTTCGGATGATAAAATAGACCCATGTTGCATAGAAATTTTATTGCGTTTTAAAAATAGACCCATGTTGTATAGAAATTTGATCGCGTTTTAAATGAAGCAAAATTGGTATATTTTTACTAATAATGGAATCACATGATGTAAAAACATAAAACCAGGAAAAAAAGATTGTCGCAATAAACCTTTCGCTTGCAAGAATTGATGAACCTGTACTGGCATGTTGAATGTTACCAACACGAGCGAATGCATTTATAACATTTGTCGAAGGTATTACCAACTGCTTTACGTAAATAAGACGAAATATAAACCTATGCTCATGCAGCTATCGCGATATTTCGAGGTGGAACTAAAAATGCCCCACCATGCATTACGGTGCATCAAAAAGGTGGGACACATTTATTCCCACCGTGCCCCAAAGAGTTAAACGCAAGTACCGCGATTTTCGCTTTATGTCATTTTTTCTTTTTGCACGCTGCACAAATTTGCAGTTTTACAGTATGGTGAGAAATGTGGTTTAGGCGAAATAAATGAGAAATAAAGCAAGAAAGGTATAATAATCCAAAATCATGATATCCACGGAAGCCACTATTATGGCGTACCCTTCAAATTAATGCTCTCCACGGAAGGTACTGTAGTGGTGTACTGTACTTAAAAGATTAAAGACTCTATATTTAAAGAATCTTTGAATACTGTGACTACTGTGGGTGCCTAAAAGCGCTTAGAAATCTTGCACTTGTGATACTATGGGCGTCTAAAGATGGTCAGAATAATAAAGCTTTAATCATAAATATCTCGAAAACTATCGAGTAGTTGCCCTTATAATGATATATTTTCTTGAACTGGATGACTAAATCTACAAACCTGCAAAGTTTCAACTAAACCTATGACTAAATCGAAGGACTTGCACTCTCCTTGTCAGTTTTATGCGAGAGAAATCACTCTCTTGCCTATTGTGCCACGATTTTTCGGACACCCTGTGTATACTCTTAATAAACAATTTTTGTCCAATGGAGATAAATATTTAAACAATCGACTTGTCAGTCAATCAGTCAAGTTATCAAAATTCTCCTGAAATAATTAATACACACTGCTTGTACAAAGTACAAGTACAGTCAGTTAAAGTTAGAATTTTATTTTTAAACGAGAGATCGATAATAATAAAAATCTCGGATTTTTGGGAGTATTACTTTCAGCATTTCCAAAGTAACTTTTGCGTTTTTTTAATATTCGTTTTGCATCTCGAGAAATTCTGTAATTTTGAGAAATTTCTTTTCGTAATTCCCGGCGAATCGTCGCCACGAATTCTCGCTGAATTATAAAATCGATTTCGAATGCAACGCATGTCGAACGTATCCTAAGAGAAAGAAGAAGGTTAACAGCCGGAATAAATCTGACCACAGATTTTCGTCTCTCCTTTCTCACCACTCCTACTCGTTCGTCAGAGAACCTCTATTTCAAGTACTCTCCTCAGATTTTGACAAGGTAACCAGACGAATGGTTCTATTTAAACGATCGCTTTTGTGTACTTTCATAGCTGCACACCTCTTAGTCGAAATCGAAGGTTGAACAATATATCGAATGGCGAATGGTAATTTATTTCTCGAAAAATAAAAGTATATCGAAGAATTTTTATTACATTTGTGATATTTTTTTTATTGGAGAATAATATCGCTTTTGTGCTTTGCGAGAGCAGAAGTTTGGGTTTGGGAAATTTAGAAAATTCGAAAATTCGGAAATGAAAAATAATAAAGATACGAAAATTCAGGAATTAAAAATAATAAAGATTCGAAAATTCAGGAATTAAAAATAATAAAGATTCGAAAATTTGGGAATTAAGAATAATAAATGTTCGAAAATTCAGAAACTCAAAACAATAAATATTCGAAAATTCAGAAACTAAAAATAATAAGAATTCAAAAATTCAGGGATTAAGAATAACAAAGATTCGAAAATTCGGGAATTAAAAATAATGAAAATCTGGAATATTTTTATTATAAAGGCTCCAACCATAGAAGATTCGAAAATTCAAGATTTTGGAAATCAGGAAGCTCAGAATTTAAAACTTTGAGAATTCAAGAATAACAAATTTTAAATATTTGTAGAACTTATTTTGGAATTATAAATTCCAAAAATTCAAAAAGCTAGAAAATTCTAGAAAATATCACAATATTTCCTAAGTTATATCCACACAGAACATAATTTTCTCAAATAAGAATCGCCAATTCCAGAACTTGAAAACTCTTAGAATCCTGTATTTCCAATTTATTCCTTTCAAATCATCTATTTAAAACAAAAAAAAAAAAAAAAAGAAGAAAGAAAAAAGAAATAGAAAATCAAATAAAATCTCGTATCTTAATCCCAAAAATTTTCACAGTATCATTTTTTATATACTATTCCTTGCGTTATCGTGTAACAAAATTTGTTACCATTTATTTACATTATATTCTGTTTCCTTTAAATATATTTCTATCATAATCGCAGTTTCAGATTGCATGAAACAGCGATAAATAAATCTCTCAAATGACCACTGGATAGGTACCATTATCTTCTTCAACCGCGGCGATGGTTTTGGCATGTGTTTTGCTTGTTCATTCGTATCAAATCAATGTCTCAAACGTTTTCGATTATCATATAACATCCATTTTCAGATACAAGTGGTGATACGCCTGTTAAAAATGACACCGTCTTTATTTCTTTGATGCAACGAGATGACTCTCTCTTTCTTTCTTCGCTTGACTCACGCGGAGGCCATTTGTCCGTTTTCTTTAGCTTTCCTGTTTCAACCAAGTGACGAATAATGGTAGAATAGCTTAGTTTCACTTGAAACGCTATTTATCTTCTTGCTCCTCGAGGATTATTTTCCGTAATATTTCTTAAAACGTCATTGTTGCTGCCATTATCCAACCTTCGTCTCGCTTCATTTTCTAATAAATTTTGCGTGTTAACGGGGACCTGCCCTAACATTTACGTAACCTTCTAATGCTAAATTTGCGTCTTTGGTAACGCTCGAGGTACTTATTCCTGATTTGGACTCGTAAAAGTACCATAATTTCAATAATGCATCTGGAAAAATAAGAAGTCCGAAGCAAGTTGTTTTGAACACTTTGGTAATTCTATTGTTAAATAATTTTAGAAAATCCTCACAAACCCAAAGAATATTCCACATTGAATTATTTACCAGAAAACTCAAAAGGAAAAGTACTCACGAGTTCAAAGAACATTTTACACCGAAAAAATGATTAGAAAATTAAAAACAAGTATTTGAAACTTAAAGAAAATTCCATACCGAACATTCCACATCAAACAATTCACCAGAAGACTAAGAAAAAATCTTCAGGAACCCAAAGAACATTCCACACCGAATATTTGACCACAAAGATAAAATAAAAATTTCTCACAGGTCCACGGACCATCCGACATCGAATATTTTACCACAAAGCTGAAGAAAATAAATCTTCGCAAACCCAAAGAACATTCCACACTGACCCATTCACCAGAAAAACATAGAAAAAGCCCCCACAAGTCCAAAGATTCATACCGACTAATTCATCAGAAGATTCAAGAAGAAAAATTCTCAAAAATTTTCAGAGAACATTCCATACCCACAAATTCATCAGAAAATTCAAAAAAAAAAACCCTCACAGGCCCAAAGATCATTCCACGCCGAACAATTCACCAAAAAATTAAAAAGAAAAAATCTTTAGGAACCCAAAGAACATTCCACACCAACCAATTTACTAGAAAACTCAAAAAAGTCCTCACAAACCCAAAAATCATTCCACATCGAATAATTGACCAAAAAAAAACTAAAAAAAAAAAAAAATATTTAATACTGTTTATGATAGAGATAATACAATCCCTATTCATTTTTATTTTTTATTTTTTTTTATTTTTTTGTAGCAAATTATGATATTTATTGCACTACATAATTTTCTTTATATATATATATAATATTCATGTTTGTCTCTATTCACAATTTATATTATTTAATATCGTTTAAGAGGAGTAATAATTTTCTTTTTCTTTAAAAAAAATACACTATACTGGTACTTGATCTATATGATATTCTTTATTTTATATTATATATTTTTTGTGCATATATAGTTTTACGTATTTGTCTGTATAGAGCGAGATTATAAAATTTGAACATCTCACAATACTTATATTTACCTCTGCTGATAATAGGTATTATTTAATATCGTTTATAAGGGAGATAATAGAATCTTCTTTAACTTCCATCCTTTCTCTATACATATTTGTTATGCAAGACTAGAGGGTTAGTTAAACATTGTGTTATATTTATATTTGTCTTTATTAACAATTACGTAGTATTATTCAATATCATTTACAAATCTTCTTTCTATATTTTTTCACATTACTATTATAATATTTTATTTCTTCACAGTTACATATTTTTCAAACATTTAAAATTGTGTTATATTAAAGGAAATTGCATAATTATTTAATTGTTCAATAAAAATAAAAATAAAATAATACTAAATAATATTAATAATACTAATAATACTAAAAGAATAAAATAAAAATTTTAGTTGGAAGTTGCTTTTTGATATTCACATATGTTTAGTCAATTACATTCTCAGACATGTTAAAATCCAAATGTATATATGTAGTAACAAAAAGGAGGTAACACGAGAACAAAATTTTTCCAAATGCAAGCTCACATACTCGATCCAACATTTGTATCTACACTATATTCACTTAATAACTTAAAAAATATCCCATGTTCTCCTCGTTGATCATAACTTTCGACCTCGTCTTCAATGTTTCATCGAATCGTTATAAACGTCGACAGTCCTGTCCTGTCCAATTAAACCACAAAATTCTTTCCTCGTCTGACACGAGAAAACCACCTTCGCGTCGAAACCACGCTAAAGAAAACCTCAACTATCTAGATAAATTCGACTGGAAGCCACAACACGTCACTCTGTCCACCATCGTCTACGTGAATTTATCGATTTTGGTTCTCGATTTTCAGGGAATGACTTAACTCTAAATGTCGAACATCAAACAATCCTTTTCCACAAACCATCGTGACCAAACCAGACTAAATTCTAAAGTTCAATTTGCACTTACATAGGGTGGTATACCTGAAGAGCACCATCTAAATATTTCTCTTAATTGAAATGATATTTAAGAAAGAATGGTACACCTAGAAAGTAGCTAAGTATTTTTCTTAATTGTAATAATATCAAAGGGGTGGTCTTAAAAATTTTTCTGGATTGTAATAATACGAAAACGGTGGTACATTCATATTATTACCTAAATACTTTTTTTTTAATTATAATAATATCAAAGGGGTGGTACATTTAAATATTTTCTTAAATTGTAATAATATAAAGGGGGTGGTTCATCTAAATATTTTTCTAAATTGTAATAATATCAAAAGGATGGTCCTCCTAAAAATTTTCCTGGATTATGATAATATGAAAAGGGTGATAGACTAAGATTATTATCTAAATATATTTTTTTTAATTATAATAATATTAAAGGGATAATCCATGTAAATATTTCCCCGAATTGTAATAATATAAACGGGGTAGTCCATCTAAATATTTTCTTAAACTGTAATAACACAAAAAGGTTGGTTAAAGATATTGATACGCCTAAAATTCGCTCTCTAAATATCTACCTTAATTATAACGATATAAAAAATATCTTGTACGAAATTTCTACAGTTAAGCAAAAGACTAATCCCCTGGAAAAAATATTTTTGTGCCAAGAACATTTTCTTCGTAATTTTTAAAATTATCCAGGTTCATTTCCACATGAGTCTGTTGCGTCGTTCAGCTAATGTTAAAACACGTTCATATATGTGTAACACAACATAACCTTGAAATGACGTTTGACTGACAAAATTAAAATCGGACCTGAAATTTATTTCCATCGAGATCACAGGCCTCGGCAACGCCGAGGAATAACTTCCAAATGTAAACAGGCATATTTAATATCCCAAAACTCATTCACTTAGCTAATCAATTAACTCAAAATAAGATATAGTAATTTATTTTAAATACGAAAATTTAATAAAAACTTAATAATCGTCTTCGTCAAAATTTAAAATAGTTCAAAAAGTAGAGTTAATCAGCGATCGACTCGAATGTCTAAACGATCGTCAAACATTCTACTCGCGATGACGCGTGATTCGAAGAAATTGCAATTCGCTGTAGGAAGTCATCTGAATTCGTCGCAATGCCACGCGACGTCGGGCTATTTTTTATCCAACAACCACGCACCAAAGAATTTCGTCTCGCCTACTCGATCACGTGGAAGAAAAAGCTTTACCGTTTGTCGTAAAGGAAAGCACAGAACGCTTCCTGGAATAATTGCACGGCGGTCGTCGATCGTGTCCGCATCGGCGTGTTCCGTGAACGCGTTTGAACTTGGCGCGCTTCTCGCGAGGCCCGCGCTATTTGAAGTCGGCTAGGGACGCGAGTGTGATGACCGCTTTTCTTTTTTACCGCAGATGGAAACGCGTCTCTTATTATGAACAGAGGGTGCATTGCGTGCCAACGAGGTTACCGAGTACTGTGATTTTTGTTAGACGAAGCAACGATGGAGGTTGAAATGATTCGGAACGGTCGTGTAGAGGGTGTTCGTATTGGTAATGGTTGTTTATAATGTAAGCCGTTCATTTGTTCTATCGATTAACTCCACGAAACAAAAGATAGAAATTTACTTTATGTATAAAGAGTTAAACATCTGCCAAACATTTTGGCATGTAATAGAATTCAATGAATGGAATTAATCACTTTGTCTTGTAAATGATTTACATGGTGATGAGAATGTTTGGTAAATAGAAATAATATTGAATAGTAAACAGAAGTAATATTTCTGCTTTTCTTTTCTTTATTCTGAAAAATTTAAAACACTTGTATTCAAAAACAATTGGTTTAAAAGGTATTTTAATTTTTATTTTACAGGGTAGTTCTTGGATACCCCTTTCCATGTTTCTTATATATATTTTTCCCATATATTCTTTTATATATACTTCAATTAATCATTTTCATATTTTATTGTTTAAGCATTGATTTGTGAAAAATTTATAAAAAGCATGTAATTTCATTTAAAGAATAAAATTGGCTTTAAAATCCTTGAGACACTTCACTTCTCTCATTGCATTTTATATATAAAGTATTTTCTAATCTTATCTGTTATGCCGGGGAAATAAACTATTAAAACAAATCAAATGACAAGATTGTATAACACTTGAACGCATCTATAAAATTTATTTCCTTCGAAGCATTGAAAAATAAAAATACATTATTCCAGTTTCTTATTTTATTCTTGCAATATCTCTCTGTCTTTCATCTCACAGAAAAATGAGCACAAGGAATCTTTGAAGCATTGCATTCTTCGCCCAAAAATTCTAACATTCGACTTATTACACTTACAGCAATTGCTAAGGAACCTGTCAATTATTGCACTGTAAATTTCACTGATTTTAATCCTTTGCACTCGAAGATCTTTGATATAGCAAAATAGATCTTAGCTGATTTATCACAAAATCAATTAAGTAGTCTTTTACAGCAGGTAATACGAAACGGAATCACTATTTTATTTTGAATAATAATATTACAATTACTATCCACTTTTCACACAAGATTTTTACACTTAAATTGAGGCATTAAAACGAGTTGCTCCTCGAGTACAAAGGGTTAACAACGTGATTACGAATAATATAGTAGTTGCACACGACCTAAAACCCTCGACAGAAAAAAAGAAAAATAGGAAAAAATCGCGTTTATGTGTTTGTAAAAAAAGAATCGCGAATATACGTTTCACTGCGAGTCGTTTCGCGGTTTTCATGAAACGTACCTTGTTCCACGCGAACGAAACGATTCTGCCAACAAGTCCCGTTTTCCATTGCGGACTTGTGTCTTTCACAGCGCGTAATTTACGGTGGCAAGGAGAGAAACACGGACTTTCGAATATTTTCACAAATATCCGTACATTCTGGGGCAAACGTTTTCGTCGCTGGCCGTGTATTTTCGCGATGATACACTCGAATCTAGGCCTCGAGCCATGAATGTTCCGAGATCGATACACTTCCGCGTGGGAAGATAATTCGATCGATCGATCACTCATGGAAACTTAATTCGAGAAATTTTAATATAATTTCCGTTTGAAATTATTTTTCATAATTTTCCTTTTGCTGAATGTTGACATGATCGAAGAGGAATTAAATGATTTTTTCGTAATAATATAAATTAAGAAAACCGAAATGACATTACTCGCGGAAGAATTCGCGAGAACCACCGGTCGGTCCAAAACGACCACCCTGTATATACGTGATCCGCATTTCCCTGTCCGTGGCGCGGCTCGCGCGCTCTTCCCTCTCTCTCTCTCCCTCACCCATGACTCCACCTCTCGACAATGACCACATCCACGGACACACCGGGGAGCGCTTCGCAAAACGAGCAAAGGGGCAACGAAAAAGATGACCCCGTTCTTGGGGGTCAAGGCCAACGTTTCCATAGCAACGGGATCGGGAAGAGTGTCGTCGGCCACGTCGTGAACATTGTAGAAGAATTAAACGCTATGCCGGTGGCACCGTCGAACCGGTCGACCGACTCACTTTGTACTTGTTAGGTTTTAATAATACCTGCCGCGGCCACGGCCTCGCCGGTAGTGCCGATCCGCGCCAGCTAGAAGTGCCTTCTTGCCTCCTCGCGCGCACTTTTTTCACCGCCGAGGCCCCATACACCCGGATCGTGGAACGCTTGCAAGAACGCGAAGAGGACTCGGCCGGATTGCGTAAGACGAAAACCGGTGATACCCGACGCGATCGACGTGGACGCGCGTTCTTCCCTGTGCTCCGGATGCCACGGTCTTTATGGCCGCTTGGAATCCGTTCCCGACGTCCACAGCTGTTTTGCTCGTCCGACTGGTTCACTTTGGCACCGTAGCCATCGCTCGCCGATCCTCCGCATCGCTTCACCGGCATCGATCAGCATCCTCGACGTGTCTTCGGCTCTCCGACTCCTCTGCACACCGTGGACCCGCTGTCAAGGATATTCCTTCTTCCATCACTGCCTTGTACCTTCCGATTTCTCCCAGCAGCTGCCAATTTCCGTCCTAGTGTATCACCAGAGGATCCCTGCTCGTCGTTACGCACCGTGCTTGGCTTCCCATGCTCGGTGAGGTCTTTTGGCATCCGTTGCCTCTCATGGCTGTCGATTAGGAGTCGGTGAGAACTGTTTTCTGGTTCTTTCTTTCTACGTACCGAGGTTTGGTTCCGAGGTTCCACGGAAGAAAGGTGTTCAGAGTTGGTTCCTCGCGATGAGCTTGTTTTTCTCGCGATCCTGATGATCGTGTCACTTCGTGGATCGAAGGAAATTGGTGATTTAATGGACTGTTAGGTGTGAAGGTGTGATAGATTTTGGAGGGGAGCTAGAGTGTGTTTGATAATTTTCTTCTTTTTGCGATTTTGGTTGAAATTTTTGTAAAAGTCCTACGTACATCGTACTTAATGTTATTAAATAGTTTCTTTTATTCGAGAAATGATACGAATTAATAATTGGAGAAGCGTGATGATGAGTTAATTTTTTCTCAATTTCATTATTTAAGAGATATAAATCTTGTAGGAATAAGTGGTAAATCTTATCTGAAAATGGCTGACAGTCAATGTTTTTAAAGTTTTCAGGGGTTTAATGAATTACACGTTCTTTTACAATTTCTAAATAATTTCTAAATAATTTTAGTAATATCAAAATGGAGAATATTTATTTATAGTTATGTGATATAATAATGCAGAGTATAATAACGGATAAGTGTAAAGAGATAAAATATGCATATATAAGAGGTTACATAACCTCGAAGTGACATGTGATATCGTAAAAAATTAACTAAGAAAAATAACACGTGAGCTGTACTATTGACATTCGATGTTTTCTTCAATCCATTTTGCCTGGTTTTTGTTACACAATAATTTTATTCACATTTTCCAAATTTTCAATAAAAATTTGCCTAGGGAATTTTTCTCGCAACAGAAATTTCAAAATCAATCAAAATAATATGTAATAAATATATCACAGTGGATAATACCACATCTTATTTTCAAAATTCCACGTGTAATCGTTACAATTTTAAATTTCCATTTTTTATTTTGAAATGACTAATTCTACAAAATATAATGTCCGGATAAATCGAAGTAATGTTTAACGACGAATTAAAAATTGTTATAAATATTATAACGAAGGAAATTTTTTTTCGAATTATTGCAATTCCAAATTTTCTGCCATTCCGTCGATGTGCGAAAGTGAAAGAAACACGAGATACGGAGCTCGAATAACATAAACCTGTCGTGAATAATTTCCGAGTGAAATAACAAAGTATACTATTACAACACTGGGATGCTTCGATTGCAAAAAGAGCAACGCGAGGATAATTGAGCAATTTATATACCAGTACTGCATCTCGCGCGTGTGAAATTTTTCATATTGCCGAGAAGTCACTTACGCGTTTTTCCCGTGGAGGGGGAAAAAAGGTTAATTGTCGCGAATCTAAATATATCTCGAAAGGAATCATTGAAACGATGGCAGAAATTCATTTCACACGGTCGCGAATACGTTTCGAGGCGGACATGATCGGTGGATAATTATGCGGAATTTAAATTAGTATATTTGCATAGATGAATTTCTATACGGAAGATTGTTCGCGCAAGTTTCTCCTTACGCTGGTCATTACGAATAAATTGAACTGCTCGTACGAGCACGATCCCGAAGACCGGCTGAAAATAGATATCAATTAACGATACTGCACTTACAGTGGCAGCGGAAGCAGCGACAGTGCAGAGGGTGGAACCAGCGAGAAATTGTCTCCTAGCAAGCTTTCCGAACTCACGTCGCCAAGTCCTGGCCCTTCGAACAATTCCTACAGTCTGCTCCAAAATGATAACGTGAGTACACCGAAATTTCTTTGAATATTATTTTTTTTTCTTTGAAACATTGCTATATTTTGTATTTTGGAATTGACAGAATTTAAAGTAGTACTGTTTTTGATAAAGCATTGTGTGGGTAAAGGAATTTAAATATCGTAGTTGGATAAATATCGATTATTAATTGAAAATAGTGAAGGCTAATTTACCCTTTGCACACGGTGATTTTTTCGCTGCAGAAGAGTAGAAATTCAATGATTTTCTGTCATGAAATCGACGATATTTTTCACATAAATAAATAACGAGTCGTATAATAATTAACGCGTTGAATTATGTGATTTTGATACCTCGCGCACTGCTACATTATCTTAAATTTTAATAATAATTAACATCGATCTCCGAAATTCGATTAAAGGGCGAATTGTCGCCCTTCAAATGTAAGGGGTTAATAGGATAGGAATAATTATTCTGTATTTGATTGCTGTTAATTTTGTTACTATTAAATTTTTAAATAAAATTAACAAACTGAAATTAATGTTAAGAAAATAATAAAATTGATAGTAATGAAATTAATAAAATTATTCGATATTTTATTGCTATTAATATTATTACCGCTGCATTTTGAAATAAAATTAGTAATGGTAGTATCTAATACTAATACTATAAAGAGTAATACAATTAATAATAGTGAGATTTATTTTAATTTCTGTTGACACTGGAATCATATGGAAATAGAAACATAAATATTAATTTTGATTTTATTAGAATACCACACGCAACATCATTTTTTCCCATATGAATCGTATGTAAAATATTAATTAAAATACAATGACAGTCTACTAGTGGTTATGAAATATTGCCAAGCATTTGTTCAAAGAAACGTTTGTGGACTATTGTCCAACCTCACTGAGCATTAAATTAGCATAATTGGTTTCAAAGCCATCAACAAGTCACCGCTTATCTATAAATCTTATCTTGCACAAGAAATATGATACCGTTTTTGTACGAATACTGGAAAACGAAGATAATTGCAACCAACATAAGAGAAAAAGCAGATACTATTAAAATCTTGGAAAAATTAATTTTTCGCTAAAAATGAATTTATGTGAAATTAATATAGAACCAATCTGTAAATAAAATCTCTATCATTTACTTGGAATATATTTAAGAGATTTTTTACTTTTCACTTTAAAAATTATTATACATTTCAACATTGAAAATATATATAAAAAGGACGTTCTATGACAATCATTAATAATATTATCGGTAAAATATATTTGTTCAGTATAATCACAATCATACCATTAAATAAAAATAGCGTGAATATTGCAAACTAACATAAATAAAAACAAACAGTAAAGGTTCTGTTATTAAAGATTTTCCAAAAATATATTTTTCATTAAAAACATACCTAACAATTTCTACAAGATCAACAGTCACCTAATTCCTTCTACAATATAAAAGTATAACAACTATCATTTATCCAGAATATATTTCATAAAATTTATTAATTTTGACTTTAACGAGCAACGTTCGCAAAAATTATTTTACATTTGGAAATTGAAAATTTTGAAAGAATAACGCATCGGTAACACCGTAAGAAAAATTATTCGATATAAAGACAGTGATATCCCAAAGTAAAAATAACGAAGAACGTCAAGCAACGTTTAATTCGTCCTTCGCAAAAATATTTTTCCCTCCAAAAACGGAATGAAAAATGGCGTCAGCGGAAATATTTCATCAACGCAGCAGGAAGTATAACGCATGTTCCCAAGTCGGAATTAACAGATTCTTCGAAGTCGCGATCATTAAAGTTCCACGAGCCGGTTAAATCGATCAGACACGTGACGAACATTGGAACGTTTACCCGTGACACAGCGATTTCTGATTTTGGGGTCGTTTAAACCCGGGTCCATGGTAAATTAGAGGAAAAACATTTCGTCCAGCTGCCAAAGCATTCGCGCAAGAAATGTGAGTCACCTCGAACGACGAAACGTCGAAGACTTTTGACGCG
The DNA here is from genome assembly GCF_001483705.2 of Eufriesea mexicana. Lineage (NCBI taxonomy): Eukaryota > Metazoa > Arthropoda > Insecta > Hymenoptera > Apidae > Eufriesea > Eufriesea mexicana. The sequence goes on from NW_016907989.1 coordinate 219,045, forward strand.
ACGAGGCGCGTTCTAGTTCGCTTCTAGGTTAGGGGAAAAATTAGTGAAAAATTTGTGGAATCTCATCGCGAGCTTGTCCGAAATTAAACGTCGAAATTAAGTCAGGGTCGTTCTGCGAAGTTTCCAATGAGACGTGCTCCCTTTGCTGAGAAAATTCGGCCTTCCAATCGTTAATAATCGTCGCTCGTTGCTGAAATAGCTGGCGAGTCAATATGGTCGACATGCACCTAGGGATATTTCAAAATGTACTTTAAACTAAATATTAAATCCGTAGAAATAAATATTAGATTAACCGTAAATATTGAAATAGTAAATATTTGTTTCCTGAATTTGTCATTGACTTAAATTTAAATTGATGTAAATTGTGTCTCATTTGTATTAAAATATTTGTGTCAAACATGCTAAGTGTACCAAATGTTAAAGGTTATGTATCGACACTAGTTAATGTGTGCTTAAATATAGTATACTTTTATGATAATAATTATTGATACGATGAAGATAAATAAGTATACAAAAGTTAATTTCCTTAAATCTATTATTATAAAATAAATAATTATTATTATAAATAAAAAATTAATTTTATTAATTTCATTGTTATAAAAATCAGTATAATCTTCATTAATCCCGTGAAAAACAGATGTACATCTGCAACGACCGCAGAAATAAAGATTCTGAAGTCAGTCATTTAGTTTGGCAGTTCTAGTGTTAAAGAAATCACTAACATAATACTAGTGACTTCCGTCGTAAGAGTGATTAATGGTGATACTCGACATTTGTAAAGTAATCGTGAGTTTGGGCGTTAAAGAGGTTTAACGAACAATGTGTTAGCTGACAATCAATTATTGAAATGCAAATTAGAACACTCGTAAATTTAAATTAATACATTTCCACGGGACAGGCGCCCGACATGATTTATCATTAAAATTATTGAAAGTAATCGACGTATCGATGAGTAACCGCCTTACATGACTAATCAGTGTGTAAATATCGGTAATGATATACGAGTATGACTAAGACCAATACTCGGAAAATAACATTGTTGGTACTAATTTTAAACGGGTGAAATCCCAAAGAGTTCACGTTTGTTTTTGAGTTTTAGTACACCCATGGGTTATTGACACATTAAAAAGTTGATATACATCCTCAATATCTTCCGGTTGTTAAATGTTCTTTTAATATCTTATAATTCAAAGTGAATCCAAATATACAGAAAGGGGTAAAGTATTATGTTTCTTTGTACTTCAAATTTCACTAGATGAAATTCACTAATTAAATTGAATTAGAAAACAGAATGACGACTAATTAAACGGCAAATTATTTTTTGGACTAACAGCTTCCGGACTCAAATAGCTTATTTTCTTGTACTTTGAAATTATTTATTATTTATTAGCTAATTAATTTCTTATCTTCTAAATTTTTTATTTATCAATTTAGTAATTGTTTCATTTCTGAAGCTGATTAAACAGCATGGGGTATCCCTGTATATTGCAAAATATACAAGATTTGATCGTTTGGTATTAAAAAATGAGCAGAGCAGGATATTAGACCTCGAGACGGTCGTCGACTGAAACGTAGGAAAAATATACAGATAGTATTCGTATAGGCAATAAAAAGAGAAGTAGATAATTGTAGGGAATTTTGTTTCTTATCGAATCGACAACGGTCGCTACTGTCGAGTTTCGGCTTAAACGTTCTATCGTTAAAAAGCAAACAAAAGCCAGGCACTATTTTTATCTGCTGTTCACCGTAATGCCGATAAAAGTTCACCGGTTAGTCATCCGATTCGATGTCCGTCCACTTTAAAATCCGAATCAATTTCTAGTTCGGCCTGTGTATGACGCGTTGAAAAACAGATGGAGAGATAAACGCAGCGGTGTATGAAATGCGAGATATTTGTAGAAACTATCGTATTATCTGCTAGAAATCGTTAGAGCATGTGTGTTTGAGAATTGGGAGAATTGAAGTCGTCACTTTCGTTTATTAAAAGATCGTGCAACTGATGGATATTTTATATAAATTATTTTTAATTTATTTCTTTTATGCTTTTCTCTAATATTTCAAATTGACGTTAGCATTATCGAGTGAATTGCAACAACTGGTTTCAGATTTTTTATTTTTGTATTTTTATATTGAAGGTATGTAGCTGTTTCTGGTGAAATTATCGTTAGCTTTTATTGTGATAAAAACTTAATTAATTGGTAAAATTTTGATACGTAATGAGAGGATAATATAATTTTTTAGTAATAACGTAATGGTAATAACAATTCTTTTTAATTTAAATTTAATTTAAATTTAAAATGTAAAGAATTGTGTGAGACATTTTTATGGTATAAATAATTATAATCAACATTGCTATTCTTCAAGTGCTTTCATATTTTTCCATTGCAACATAAATTATAACAAAGTAGAATAAACAAGACAGCATAAATAAACTAAAGTTGGATTATTTTTACAATAAATGTTATATTATTAAATTTTCATTAGGTATTACACACTTTCGTTTATATTATTATAATTATAGTGTATTTGAAATTCTTCTAAATGTTTAGAAAGATAAATGAGTACACCATCGCAGAGAATATAGAATTAATAGCAAACGAGTTTCGAGTCCGTAAAATTTTGAAAATAAAAGATATCGTGCACGTCTTTATTTACTCGATCGTTTCAAGCATCCAGAGCATTCAGTTAGACAGCCTAATTTCAGTAATTACGTCCGACGACCACTATACTTAACGGATTCAATGATTTCATCCGGGGTCGAGGAGTAGCTTTTATGTCTTTTAATGAGATGAAGACGGGCCTAAATTACTCGCACACGAAGAAACTCGTCAATGCGTGAAACTCATTTCGTAAAGAATTTGTAATATACCTTTGGAGATGACAGACTCGTGGAATGTCCACCTTAATTTCTTATGCTCGTAAACATCGTTGGGATAAACACCGTGAAATTCTCGTCAAATTAAAAATGCATGAACCAGTTTCCAAGATTATTTGAATTTTATTAAAAAAGGAATACATTTCCTTTGGAATATCAACTTATAATACTCCTGACATCTATATCATTTTTAAAATTATTTATTAATTGATTATATTTTAATCCCATTGGCTTTCTTCATAGCTACAGAAATTTAAATAATAACAAGTAATTTCTCTATTAAATAATATGAAAAACCATCTCTATGATATTACACATCATATAATACCATTAATACCTCTTCCTTTCCCTAAAATCTAAATTTCAAATATACCCAAACCTAACCTCACACACTGTAAATATCATTACACATTTTTCTAACGCATATTTCCAATGTTCAACGCTCTCCCTTTACAAATAGAAGTTACACGTACATCTTTGCCTAAAATGTAAATTTCAAATATACCTAAACCTAACCTAGAATACCACAAATATTATTACACACTTTTCTGACGCAAATTCCCTACGTTGATCGCTGTCTCGTTACAAATAGAAGTTATACAATCGTCTTTCCCTAAAATCTAAATTTTAAATATACCCAAACCTAACCTAAAACACCGCAAATATTATTACAATCTTTCTAACGCAAATTCCCAATGTTCAACACTGTCTCATTACAAATAAAAGTTATACACACGTCGCGGTTTCCTGTAGTCGCATCCCTTAACTTTTAAATATGCGCGCGAACTTCGAATCGAGAGGGCAGCACGTGCGCCTGGAATTCCCGTGTAATCGTGGCGCGTTTACGAGGTTTTCGAATGACACTTCCGGAATGGCAGTTATATCTCGCGTTGTTTCAAGAATGCCGCTTTGGTCTGCATGGGGGACAGGTTTTGAGCCCTAATGAACCGGGGTTGCATGCCATTCCCGCGTCGATTGCTTCCGCCGATAACGCAGAAAATGGCAGGCAATTCGTTTCAAAAGTTATCGCTGACATATAATGCGCCACGGTGGATCTGGCCTGGGCTAGGTGTTTAACGTGCCAATTTCCCGATAGTTGTAAACGTTTCGGAATGTTTCACGGTCATGCTAACATCTTGTTACGATAGAGGTTTCATTTTTTAGGACATCTGGTGGCTGAATTTTATGTCCGCGCGGGTTGCTCGCGGAGGAATCGTAAGTCTTTGGAATACGTTTAAGACGATCGCTCGGAATTTGTTATTCCTCATGAGCAGTAAAATTAGAATTTAGCGTGGTAAACAATGGTGGAGTTAGAGAGAATTTGTTGGTCCAGTTTATGGAATTTGGTAAAGATTCTGTGATTCTTTTTCAGTTACTTCTATCTTCGATTGGTATTATTGGTATTATTTAATATCGTTTGTGGTTGAGATGATAGGGTTTGTTTTATAAATATTTATTAATTAATAAATATATAAATATTTATTATGGGGAATTATATAATTAGTCAGACCGTATAATATTTTTTGAAACTGTATATCTACTGTTTGCTTTTACTGATAATCAATATTATTTAATACTGTTTATGATAGAGATAATACAATCCCTATTCATTTTTATTTTTTATTTTTTTTTATTTTTTTGTAGCAAATTATGATATTTATTGCACTACATAATTTTCTTTATATATATATATAATATTCATGTTTGTCTCTATTCACAATTTATATTATTTAATATCGTTTAAGAGGAGTAATAATTTTCTTTTTCTTTAAAAAAAATACACTATACTGGTACTTGATCTATATGATATTCTTTATTTTATATTATATATTTTTTGTGCATATATAGTTTTACGTATTTGTCTGTATAGAGCGAGATTATAAAATTTGAACATCTCACAATACTTATATTTACCTCTGCTGATAATAGGTATTATTTAATATCGTTTATAAGAGAGATAATAGAATCTTCTTTAACTTCCATCCTTTCTCTATACATATTTGTTATGCAAGACTAGAGGGTTAGTTAAACATTGTGTTATATTTATATTTGTCTTTATTAACAATTACGTAGTATTATTCAATATCATTTACAAATCTTCTTTCTATATTTTTTCACATTACTATTATAATATTTTATTTCTTCACAGTTACATATTTTTCAAACATTTAAAATTGTGTTATATTAAAGGAAATTGCATAATTATTTAATTGTTCAATAAAAATAAAAATAAAATAATACTAAATAATATTAATAATACTAATAATACTAAAAGAATAAAATAAAAATTTTAGTTGGAAGTTGCTTTTTGATATTCACATATGTTTAGTCAATTACATTCTCAGACATGTTAAAATCCAAATGTATATATGTAGTAACAAAAAGGAGGTAACACGAGAACAAAATTTTTCCAAATGCAAGCTCACATACTCGATCCAACATTTGTATCTACACTATATTCACTTAATAACTTAAAAAATATCCCATGTTCTCCTCGTTGATCATAACTTTCGACCTCGTCTTCAATGTTTCATCGAATCGTTATAAACGTCGACAGTCCTGTCCTGTCCAATTAAACCACAAAATTCTTTCCTCGTCTGACACGAGAAAACCACCTTCGCGTCGAAACCACGCTAAAGAAAACCTCAACTATCTAGATAAATTCGACTGGAAGCCACAACACGTCACTCTGTCCACCATCGTCTACGTGAATTTATCGATTTTGGTTCTCGATTTTCAGGGAATGACTTAACTCTAAATGTCGAACATCAAACAATCCTTTTCCACAAACCATCGTGACCAAACCAGACTAAATTCTAAAGTTCAATTTGCACTTACATAGGGTGGTATACCTGAAGAGCACCATCTAAATATTTCTCTTAATTGAAATGATATTTAAGAAAGAATGGTACACCTAGAAAGTAGCTAAGTATTTTTCTTAATTGTAATAATATCAAAGGGGTGGTCTTAAAAATTTTTCTGGATTGTAATAATACGAAAACGGTGGTACATTCATATTATTACCTAAATACTTTTTTTTTAATTATAATAATATCAAAGGGGTGGTACATTTAAATATTTTCTTAAATTGTAATAATATAAAGGGGGTGGTTCATCTAAATATTTTTCTAAATTGTAATAATATCAAAAGGATGGTCCTCCTAAAAATTTTCCTGGATTATGATAATATGAAAAGGGTGATAGACTAAGATTATTATCTAAATATATTTTTTTTAATTATAATAATATTAAAGGGATAATCCATGTAAATATTTCCCCGAATTGTAATAATATAAACGGGGTAGTCCATCTAAATATTTTCTTAAACTGTAATAACACAAAAAGGTTGGTTAAAGATATTGATACGCCTAAAATTCGCTCTCTAAATATCTACCTTAATTATAACGATATAAAAAATATCTTGTACGAAATTTCTACAGTTAAGCAAAAGACTAATCCCCTGGAAAAAATATTTTTGTGCCAAGAACATTTTCTTCGTAATTTTTAAAATTATCCAGGTTCATTTCCACATGAGTCTGTTGCGTCGTTCAGCTAATGTTAAAACACGTTCATATATGTGTAACACAACATAACCTTGAAATGACGTTTGACTGACAAAATTAAAATCGGACCTGAAATTTATTTCCATCGAGATCACAGGCCTCGGCAACGCCGAGGAATAACTTCCAAATGTAAACAGGCATATTTAATATCCCAAAACTCATTCACTTAGCTAATCAATTAACTCAAAATAAGATATAGTAATTTATTTTAAATACGAAAATTTAATAAAAACTTAATAATCGTCTTCGTCAAAATTTAAAATAGTTCAAAAAGTAGAGTTAATCAGCGATCGACTCGAATGTCTAAACGATCGTCAAACATTCTACTCGCGATGACGCGTGATTCGAAGAAATTGCAATTCGCTGTAGGAAGTCATCTGAATTCGTCGCAATGCCACGCGACGTCGGGCTATTTTTTATCCAACAACCACGCACCAAAGAATTTCGTCTCGCCTACTCGATCACGTGGAAGAAAAAGCTTTACCGTTTGTCGTAAAGGAAAGCACAGAACGCTTCCTGGAATAATTGCACGGCGGTCGTCGATCGTGTCCGCATCGGCGTGTTCCGTGAACGCGTTTGAACTTGGCGCGCTTCTCGCGAGGCCCGCGCTATTTGAAGTCGGCTAGGGACGCGAGTGTGATGACCGCTTTTCTTTTTTACCGCAGATGGAAACGCGTCTCTTATTATGAACAGAGGGTGCATTGCGTGCCAACGAGGTTACCGAGTACTGTGATTTTTGTTAGACGAAGCAACGATGGAGGTTGAAATGATTCGGAACGGTCGTGTAGAGGGTGTTCGTATTGGTAATGGTTGTTTATAATGTAAGCCGTTCATTTGTTCTATCGATTAACTCCACGAAACAAAAGATAGAAATTTACTTTATGTATAAAGAGTTAAACATCTGCCAAACATTTTGGCATGTAATAGAATTCAATGAATGGAATTAATCACTTTGTCTTGTAAATGATTTACATGGTGATGAGAATGTTTGGTAAATAGAAATAATATTGAATAGTAAACAGAAGTAATATTTCTGCTTTTCTTTTCTTTATTCTGAAAAATTTAAAACACTTGTATTCAAAAACAATTGGTTTAAAAGGTATTTTAATTTTTATTTTACAGGGTAGTTCTTGGATACCCCTTTCCATGTTTCTTATATATATTTTTCCCATATATTCTTTTATATATACTTCAATTAATCATTTTCATATTTTATTGTTTAAGCATTGATTTGTGAAAAATTTATAAAAAGCATGTAATTTCATTTAAAGAATAAAATTGGCTTTAAAATCCTTGAGACACTTCACTTCTCTCATTGCATTTTATATATAAAGTATTTTCTAATCTTATCTGTTATGCCGGGGAAATAAACTATTAAAACAAATCAAATGACAAGATTGTATAACACTTGAACGCATCTATAAAATTTATTTCCTTCGAAGCATTGAAAAATAAAAATACATTATTCCAGTTTCTTATTTTATTCTTGCAATATCTCTCTGTCTTTCAATAATGGAGGTACACGAATATACGTTTGAAATAATTCTCTGCTTGATCAATATATCCAAAAAATATTTAGTCCTTCATAAATTGGTTTGCAAAATACAGGATTTAAGTGTTCACCGAGAAAAATGCCAAAAAATACATCTTATGTCTTCGAAAAAAAATTATGCAATTTAATCGAAAGCTGATGAGACGAACCGATGATGAAAATACGTGATATACAGCAAAATTGTGGAGAAAGAAAGTGGTGAAAGGTACCGGGAACGAAGACACGTTCTTCACGAATGAGAAAATTCGCGAACATAGACCTGTTCGAAATTAACAGGGGAAGGAATGTGTCTCTGGATTAAAAATGGCTGCATAAGCGAGAGAAATGAAATAAAGCTGAAAGAAGCATGCGAATAAAAGGCAGAGTTAGTCGAATCTGGTAAAAGCTGATGGAAAGTCAAGCATAGCAACAGGAAGGTATCTTGGGAATGGTTGTGCAAACGAAAGCAGTGGAATAATAGCAAAAAAGATCGTGTCTACGAGAGTAAATGAACGAGAATATTCATAAGTATAGAGTCGTAGTGTCGCTGGTATAAAGTGGAAAATCAAGTCTAGAAAAGGGAATGCGTCATGGGAATGGCTATGTAAATGAAAGCGATAGGATAATACAGAAAAAAAGAATATGCATAAAAGACACATTAAACCAATAAACTAAAATCCTTAGTCATAGTGAATTTAATCGAATCTGACCAACCATGCTATTCTCTACATTAGCTCCTACATCCTCTTACATCCCCTATCCCTTTCTATTTAATTTCACAAATGAACAAAATTTATACTCCTTCGTATTTATTATAAATATAAATTATAATAATATAAATTAGTATAATAAGTAATAATATAAATTAATACATCGATTTTGCTATCTATAATGGCGAAATGTAAAAAATTGGTTCTTTTAGAAAGAGAAGAGTTTTGTGTATGTTTGAATGATCGAAGAATATTTCCTTTAGTTTGAAGCAATTTGAAAAGGGAGTTGTGACGAAATTCGTATATAGATCGACAAATTGATAGATCTATGGATACCGATGTGAAGTAAAGAGTCGAATTCTTTTTTTCTGTTTTGAAAAATAATTTTCTATATGTTAGAATGGTCTTTGGACTAAAGCAAGAGAAGGTAATTAATTTCGTATTTAAATTAATAATAAAAATCGATAGATCAATGATACTTCGATAACGAAAAAGACTGAAAAGCTGAAAATTTTTTCTTTTTTCTGTAGAAAGGATATATTTGTGTATTATAATTAATTTAATGTATTATAATAATATATTAGGGTATTATATTAAAGTGATCGAAGGAGAATTAATTTTCATATTCTAATATTTTTGTATCTAAGTTGATAATAAATGCCTAGTACCGACGATCATGATACTTTTATATATTCATATTTTATTCAAGAATTTTTGGAGAAATTAACCCGCGTCGCGTAAAAATTAAATATTCATAGAATAAAAATTACAAACGTAACTGTATAAAGTGCCATGCTGGAACTTTTGATTACAATATTGTAAAATTGTCCTCGATATTTATATCGAAATATATATTTTGCTTTGTTTACAAGGAAAATCATTTCTTGTATCGTTGGCCTGAAATAATGGAAAAATTAATTCCTTGTCGTCCATCCTTTTATTTTTGTCACGTTATCGGTTTACCAAGCTCACTTTCAGTCTGCGAATTTTTCACTATTACTTTCGGTTTCATGTTTTTCGATGATTCACCGTTTCGACTATGGATAATGGAACAAAATAAAATCTAGCAAATGTAATTTAATCGGACACGTAATGCACGAGACAGTCGATATCACGTAATTCAAAGGTGAAAACTGGAAAAAGATTATTTGTTTGCCAATGGAAGAATTTTGTAGGATTTATTTGAACCAGAGGCAATTCTTATTCAAAAATTGATTCGTTTATGTAATTTTGTAAATAGATTTAAAGAGAGTTTTCATAATTGTATTATAGAAAATATACAAATTTTAAATATATAATTATATTATAATTTATAATGAATTTATAAATGTATTAATATTTCGCAAGATTTAAAAATGAAGAATATAGAAGAAATATAATTTTATCCAAATTTGAAGTATCTCAAGCGAATATAATATAATTTCCAGTTACAGAAATTTGATATTGTCTCATTTGAATATTTTTATCTATTATCTCTAATATCTAATTTTAATTCTCTGTTTTTTCGAATATCTTATAAAAAAATAACTATAATACTTTGATTAATTTAAAATTCAGAATTCTTTTATTTGGATATCAAATAAATGACAAATTTAATTTCTCTAAATATGTAGTTGAACCAGTAACGATAATAAATAATATTAAACAATTCGATTCAATAATAATTCATTTCAAAGAAATGCAAACACTGGGTTCGATATAATAATATCACACTCGTCAAATAAACAAGGGAAAAATGGGGGCTTCGAAATATAACATAACTGCTAAATAAACAATAAAAAAAGAAATTTATTTTTAACATAAAAGCTTAAACATCTATCAAGTGTTTTGCACTAAAATTAAGAAAAATTCAAAAACGGGAATTAATCACTAGCCTGTGAATATTGACACATACACTCGTCAATTTTACGTGTATTTACAAATGCACACAGACCCCCATATGCAAATAGGGAAAATCAGCAAACAATTTAAGAATAAAATTAACAAATCCCCAATCATCCATAACTCTTCTTCAAAAATCAGAAAATGAAGAGAAAGAAAGAAAAACATTTCCCAAGCATCACTAAGACTCGACCAAGATCTCCTCAACAATTTACCAAATTTTTCATCGATCATTCCAGTAGCCAGTAAATTCACCCATTCTCGACTCACATATACACAATGTCCACCCACCCCAGTGCAATCCGCGTGGCGAACATCCTTCGAGCCACGATGTTTCTCAAAATAAAAGGAAGAGGAGGAAACAAACGGGTGAGCACCTCGGCATCGATAAAAAGAAAATAAGAAAAGGAAAGGAAGAAAGAAAATAAGAAATCGATAAACGAAGAGTGCCGGTTGCTTACGCAACGCTGGAAACGGAATAAAATTCAAATAAATCACGGGTGACGCAGGTGCCTCGGATCCTACGCAGAAAAACGACTCTGTCTCCCGTTTTGTTAAACAAACGTGTGGTCACCGGCACGAACGGCGTTGCTCATGAATGAGCCTGCGTTTTCCGTGCGCAGAAAAAGATTTCGGGAAGTTAGGGGGTGGGAGTGGCGGCGTTTTAACCCGCGTGCCAGCCTGGCGAACGTTCGTCCGCGGACATCAGTTCCTCGCTCACGTTCATCCCGATCCGAGGGTTCGAAACGACACGCTCCTCTGTCTCCGTTGCTTTTACTCGCGTTTCGCTCGAAAGATCTTACCTCGTTCACCCTGCTGCGTGTTTCTTGGGTACATCGAGCATTGGGATCGCGAAATTGAGTTATTGAAGTATAGCAGTACCGTGGTGGAAAATTTGAGTCGTCGAAATTACGAAAAATTGAGACATTGCAATATTGGAATTGAGTTATTGAAGTATTGGAATTGAGTTATTGAAATATTTGAATTGAGTCATTGGAAATGAGTTATTGAAATATTGGACTTGAGTCATTGGAAATAAATGATAAAAATTGAGTTATTGAAATACTGGGATTGAGTTATCGGAAATGAGTTAAAAAAATTGTCACTGAAATATTGGATCTGAGTTATAAAAATATTGGAACTAAGTTATAAAAATTGGGAGAAAGAAACAGTCAGCTGGATAATCTCATCGCCTGGGTACTGGAACGAATTTTGTTTCTGTAATTGTATAGTAGTTCTGCAGCCCTATTTGAGTCGTTGTTTGACTGTAGTAGTAGTAGTATCGTAGATCATTTGAGAATGTCTCTGATGTGGATGAGTTACATGAAGAACAAGACTAGTAAGAAGAAGCACGTTCGTAGGCGACGAGTAAGTGATAAGTAGAATCTTTTCTTTCTGTTTCTTTTATTTATTTATCATTTTGCAACGATTAATTTAGCTATCTGTGACTTGGCCATGTAGATGTGTACAGACTTTTAGAATTTTATTTTATTTTTCTGTCGCTGTACTATTGTGCATTATTAGTGTAATAATAATTTTAATAATATTGATAATGTATTGCTGATTAGTAGCTAAGTATCGGTAATACTAATACTTGATAATGGTAGTAATACTAATATTACTAATAAATAATAAGTATTAGTAATATCAGTATCACTAATGAATAATGAATATTGGTAATATTAGTATTACTAACACCTAGCTATTTTTTAGTAGTATATGTTATACCTATCAGTAATATTGGTACTTGAAATTATTAATAATGTATACTATATTCATTAATATACCATTATATGTCGTTATACTGGTACCAAGTAATATATCTACAGCATGCATAACCTAACCCAACCTGTAATAATTCGTACCTCTTTTTCTCACAAGCAAAGAAAAATATGAAATGTTTCTTACTGTTCCTTTATAATTGTTGATAATTTCGAATTGATTTCTGTAAACGTTTCGTGCCGTGATTAAGAAACATTTCACCGGTATCGTATATTTAGTATGACATAATAGAATGGGATATTACACCGTCCTAAAAATTTATGAGTTTCGAATAGCACAGTTATACGTTGTTCCGCGATAAAAATAGTGATAGACGCAAAAAGCAATCTTCGAGGCAGACATTACAGTCGAGGAACTCGTATTTTTAGATCGGAAATGACAATGGCATGTTTCAGTATCTTTGGATTCTTTTTGAATATTTTAAATACGTATTTCACGCATGAACAAAAGTTTTTACCGAATGAACCCAAACCAGGCAAAAAAAAAATATTAAATTCGTGTAAAAAAAATTGTATTTACATTTTTTTTAATTTTTCACAAAATTTTCTCTTTTTTACTGTATCCAGTATTAATTTTTTTATTTGATAAATGTTATTTTTCGAATGTTATTGTTTTAAAATTTCTGACTTCCAGCTTTCTAACTTATAATTTAGAGAATTTAATGGAATGATATCGTATTGTACTTTTTTTAATGAAAAATTGTGGTAATTTCTTATTATTCTGATGGTTTGATCTTTTTTAAATCGCTAGAAATATTACATAAACAGTTTCAGTTTTTTAACTAACGATGTTTCGCGTGTTTCATATGATGAACAATGCAGTGAAAAAATATTATACAATTGTTTTTTAATCTTGTCAGTTCAAGCATTTTTATATCGTCAAAAATGCCATAGTATCGTGAGAAAAAAATATGATATTCACGAAAAAAGGAGGACAAATTATTTTCTGCAATTAATTTTTGCCATCTTTTGTTTCTCCTATTTTTCCTGAATATTCAAATCATGAGTCACGACTATTGTACATCCAGTAAACTAACCGTATGAAATAGGCCAGTAGTTCGAAATACAAATTCGAAAACACTAGCTCTGTCCAGGAACATCAATAAACGATGAAAAATCCACGTTGAGTAGGTCGTATCCCATTTTACTAAGCCATTACTAATTTTATTAGTCAAATAAAACGATTATCTAGTTCAAAAATAAAATTCTGCTAAATTAAAATCAATTCTTCAAACATAAAATCATTTATTAATTATTATTTAATAAATTCTTATGTTCATATTAAATCCCATGTTGAGAATGAAAAATTTTTATTTATAATAAATTATAATTTATATTTTAAGTTTAGCCCTTGATGTTACTTCAATGTTAACAATTTCTTTCGACCATTATTAGTTATTTTTATATATTTCTTTTCTTTATATTTCTTATATATTATTTTTATTTATTTTTATATATATTTCCTCGAGTATTTTAATTATATTCTCATACCATGATATCTCTCAAATCCTACTTTAAATACCACAAAAATTTCTCATGTAGACACACAATACAATTGTGAACGTTTTTCAGAAAAATGACCCATAAATCAAAATGGCAGATCGAGTAAATCCTGTCAGAAATTGAAATTTCACTCTTGTCTGAATATTACAATGTTTAATACATTTTAATTTTTATTTGCAGTTGTTTATAATTCCTATTGCGTATTTGTCATAAAGTCTAACTAAACGAAGTATATCTCCAAGATAAAATTCACCGATATATCCAGGAATTTCGCTAGAAATTGAGAAAAAATTCTCTTTTCTCATCGGCTTAAAATTTTCGAAATTTTCGAAATGCCTCTAATCATCGTCGATCGGAGTTACGCGAACAAAGAAATCGAGAACTGGCACAAAGGAAAACTCGACGGGACAAAAAGGGCCAGCTTCGATTTCACTAGAAATTCAATTAAAATCCGTTCACCCCAAATTTCTTTCCCTCTGCGCGTGACGCATTATTTTCGAAGGGACAGCGGGTTTCAGCGAGACAAAACGGGTGCAGGAGCCCTTCGAATGGAAGAAAGAAGACAAAAGGCGACCAGGAGCCATCGTCATCGCCCACGCGCCATTCTTTTTCCCGTTTCGCTCGCTTCGTCGCGCAAATTTTTCTCGTTAAACGTGCTTAACAGCCTGCTCGCAGCACGGACCAGCCTCGGTTTCGCTTATTTCCAGCGGTCAACTAATTCCCAGCATTTCTTCTCGTGTAATGAAAATTCGCCAGACCACGAAGAAATTTCGAGACGTCGTCGCCGCGAGATTGAAAGTTCGTTGGTCGAAATAGAAAAAAGTAGATGAGGAGAGGAAGCTTTTCTGGCTTAATTACTTCCGCGTTTTGGAGTCTGGATCATAGAATTAATTAGGATCATTACTTTTAGAGGTATTTTTTGATAAAGGTCCTTTCACTGTGTTTTTGTAAGACATTGTAGATATACAAGGTGTGCCAGTAATGGTAGTACAACAGGGATGGAAGTGATAACTACTATTTCATACTGAAGACGATGACACTACTTTCTGGCCAATCTAACAATTAATATACAGGGTGTCCCATTAACGCTAATGCAACTGGAAGGAGGGTAATTTTTCATATAGAAGCAAATCGAAAATAAAGAATGAAATTTGTTCATTCGAGGCTTCGTTATCGAGAAAATAAACTTTGGATATTCGTACACGTGTATTTAGCTTTAGTTTAGCTGAATAAACCATCGATACATCAGCATCGGTGGTAAACAACCGAGGAGAGGGTGATTCTACATGAAAAAGCAAATCGAAAATAAAGAATCAAATTTTTTCATTGGAAGCTTCGTTATCGAGAAAATCGACTTTGAATATTCACCCGGATATACGCTGGTGTACCGATGGTTCATCCATTTAAACCAAGGTTAAATGCACGCGTACTCGGTGAATATTCAAAGTCAATTTTATTAACAACGAAGCTTCAAATGAAAAATTTTTATTTTATTTTTATTGCTTTTTCATGTAGAATCACCCTCTTTCCACTTGTACTACCGTTGCTATTTTAGGCTCAACCCTTCTGCATACCACACCCCTTAAATTTCAATTAATGATATTCGTCCAAAATATTATCCTTTTCTTTAACACTAAAATTATTGACTGATATATATACAAAAATTATGTAATAATAATAAAAATAATAATAATTGAAATCTTTCGTTACAGAATAAATAGTTGCACATATAAAATTACGTTTCCATTTGAATAAAAGTGAATATTAATTTTACCAAAAGTAGTTGTACGCTTTCGATAATTTCGAAAAGAAAAAATCTGCAAATGTTATTTTGAGTGGTTTGATAAAATTCTAGGTTTAAAAATCTAGGGTTAAACAGGTGTAGCTTGAACACGTGATATCCTCGATTTGGGATTTATAAATATAACCGTAGCTTAGAGAGGGAATATGTGCAACTCACTTGCCAAATCACCGGGGTCTAGGTTGATGCATGATTTTCTTCTCTTTTCGTGTTTGGAGAAGCTTTTTAACGTGTTTGCTTGTCGGTGAAACGATTGTGTATAGTCGGGATTTTATTTGATTGTTTAGAAGAGTATATACGTATTACGTTGATTTAAATCAACAAGTGGTAATCGAGATGGAGTTTATTTCGTTTAAAATATCTTTTCGAATTCAGTGATAGAGATTCGCTGATTATGGTTCTGAAAGTGAAGCGGAATTCCTGTGAAAGATTAAAATATGGCATGTAAACAGATCGAGCAGTGAAATTGGATCGAGCAGTGTTTTCAAAATGGCTGGAGAATACACGAGTGTTTTGTGGCTCTCTGTTAGTTTTTGACACAAATTTTCAAGAAATCTTACTACACTTCGTAATAAAAATTTTCAAGAAATCTTGCTGTATTTCCTAATCAAGATATTTATAAAGTTTTACGATATTTTTTGACAAAAGTTTTAAAAAAGTTTTTCGAAAAATTCATTTAATATGAATCGATCATTTATAGTAAAATGTTTCTTATATTATTTTCGACAATCTTTTCTTTTTTCTTCTATAAAAAGATATCGTGAAATTTTCATTAATTTCAAATCTTTTTCACTCTGTGACATTCCTCTCCCCCTTTTTTAAATAATTTTAAAATAAAGTACTATCTTCAGTAATTCTATGAATGCAGTATATATATTATACAATAGTTCCATAAAAAGATACACATTGTTTACTTGACATGCAACGTCTATTTGCATTACAGATGAGAGACGATCGAAGGACATCAATGGAAGGCGAGAGACTTAGCAATAACAGTGGGGGAATAATCGACGGAAACGGGAGTCGCCCTCTTTCGCAAACCTCTAGTGAAATGGACACCCTTGGACCATTGCAACCAGTGAAACACCGTGAAAAGGCAAAACTGCAGGTACGATACTTTCCTTCTCCAATTTATTTAATTCGTAACCCTTCGAGGATTGTACAATAATATTTAGAAAATTTACAGTAACTAAATATTCACGGTGAACTATCTATATTTTACATTGTCTATGGTACATATCTAATACTTCAGTTCTTCTACTATATTCGAATATAATATTTTGACTTTTTAATTCTCCCAGTATTTGAAAATATCAGGAAGATTTATATCTTTCAATTTCTTTTATAGTAATCCTTGTTTAAACAAAAATTTCTTTCATAAAGCAATATTTGCAATATTTATAACCTGCTACTCATGCATTTTGTATCTGTCAAACATTAACATGTTGATGAGCAAAAAGCTTTACAGTAGACTACGTCATTGGTCATAAATGACGTGTCGGGGTCATTAAAGTATGTCAATGGATTTTCCAATTGACGATAGCTGTGAAGATATTAATGGACAGAAGCCATTGCAGAAGCAATTTTCCAACGCGTGTAAACTGTATACATCCCAACGAATATTAACGTTGGTTGCTGCATTTCTTTACATTCCTATTGAAACTGTTAGAGGTGTTACAAAGATATAATTAAAATACCAGAAACCACGTTTGATCAGTTGAAATTACAACCACACATACTCTCTTTAGGAACCTTGATTGTAAAATACAATTTTAACTTGAAAATAGATTCTTGATTATATTATTAATATTCTTCCAATTTTTAAAATTCATGTTATCGTAAGACAATATTCTATAAATCTTTCGTAATAATAATAATAATGAAGTCATTGCAAATTTTTATACTTACTGACTTATAAATGGATTTTTGAAAAATAAATTTGTCCAGATACTTTTGAGTTGTATTGTACCGCCCTAGAACGTGCCTGTTCTTAGTTTGAAATTATATTTTCACGGTTTTCGACGTGTAGTTATGTTACCATTTAACTTGACGGTTCATTTCATGGTTTGTAAATTCGATGATTTATGAATACAGAGGCCGCTTACGAGATACCTTCCCATCAAGTCGGAGTCTCTGGACCTGAGGCATCATATCGAGACCGCTGGACACCAGTTACCCCTGATACACGATGTCACGGTCGATACAACCAGTTGCAGTGGTTACCTATCGAAGATGAGCAAGAAATTCCATCATTGGAATAAACGATGGTTCGTCTTCGACAGAAAGAGGAAGACCCTGTCATATTATAGCGACAGCTCGTCCAGAAAAGCACGTGGAGTGATATACTTCCAGGTAGGAAAAGAATTATAAACCTTTTATAGTAGATTTCTACTATTACCGAAAGAGTTAAATTATCTACAGAAAATAAATCGTTACTATCTTGTTTCAATTTTAGAAAAGTGACGATGAATGTCTTTTTATTATAAAATAAAATTTGTTTTCTTTTTGTTGAATTATTTTTATTTTTAGGAGAGAAATGAATATTGTTTTTAATCTCAACATATTTTAACTTTCTATAGAATAAAAGTACATTAACGATAGGATGCATAAATGCTTCGTATTAAATACGTATTTCTGACATTCGTATTCTAAATTGAGATGCTATGTATGATATCGAGTTCTTTTATCTCAAGTGGTAGTGGTATTTGGTACTTATACCTTCTCGAGAGGCTCAAACTTATGGATCTTTTTGCATCGTTAAGAAAAGAGGTACTTGTGTCTTTAAAAAATATTGATAACGTTATTAAATGCGTGTACTTTATAAGTTCATAATTTGTCACTGAGTTTCTGTGTACATTGTTGAAGAAATAAGTTTCTGTTTGAATAGTAGAGAATAAAAATAATCGTGTATTTAAATACTAGAATATTTTTACGAAGTCTTGTTGTTTTTATATATATGTCAGAGATATAGAAAAAAGTTGTTAATAAAAAAATATCAGACAAATATGGTAGACAATAAAATTTAGTATATTTAATGTAAAGTTCTAATTTCTATTTATATAGATATCAATTTTTTGTTACTAAATATTTAATACACATTCTTCTGAAATAGATCTTGGAGTTCTATGAGATATAATCGTAGCATAACTTGTGACCTAACCTTAGTCAACACGTGTTAATTTGAAGAGTTAAGTAGGTTAAAACGCGACTTGTTCTTGTAAGATAAACGGCGAAGAAGGAAAACACATATGAATAAAATGAAACGTAAGGAATTAGACCATGTGTGGAAATAAAATTGTGAAAAATATTATGTGCCTTGAAATTAAAGTATCTGCAATAAAGTTATTCTATGATTGAAAAATTTGTGAAAATAATTATATAATTATTATAATATAGGTTAATAAATCAACTGAATACCTAACCAAGAAAATGATTGATTTATCAGGTTAAGTGTTTATAATTAAATTATTAAATGACCTGAACTTAATGTTTGAAAAGTAATATAAGATGTTTAGGTAATTTTTAAATATTAAGTTCATTTTTTAACCACAAATAACGTAAAATATTTTCTTATGTTTAGTCAATTGAAGAAGTGTATGTGGATCACATGAACACCGTACGATCGCCACAGCCATCGTTGACTTTCATCATCAAAACATCGTCCAGACTTTACCATTTAATGGCACCAAGTCCAGAGGCCATGAGAGTTTGGGTGGACGTTGTGTTCACCGGTGCCGAAGGATATCACGAATTTGATCACGGTATCTGATAAGCCAACCGTTCTCACGTTTCTGGTCGAAATTCGTTTTACTCTTGAGGAACTCTCAAGGATCGCTATAGCGTGATTCCTCACCTGTAGCCTGCAGGTTTAGAAAATGAGCTTCGTGATCGTTTGAAGACACGATTTGTTACGAGTGGAACTACAATTGCCTACACTTTGGAGCTGGATTTGACTGGCATATCAAAGACACAAAGGTCTCTTGAATTTTACAAAGGAAATTTATAGTTATATTGGTGCTAGATTACTCATTTAGGCAACTACATGGATTAAATCCGAAGCAATAGAGAGAGAAAGTAAAAGAGAGAGAGAGCAGGGGAAAGAATAAAAAAAAGATGGAATATTGGAAACAATAAATGATACCATAGACAGTGATAGTGAGCGCTTTATCTTAAAAACTAAATGATACATTGAAATTAAGAATAATAATGATAAAAGTGAATAAATTTATTTACATGATTTAATAAGAAAATTCTAAATTGATTATGGGAAAATAAGACTTTTAATTATGTTTGAGTCAATGTGTTAAAAAATGAGGGCATTGATGTGTGCGTCATATTGAAGTATTATTCATCGAAATGCAGGCTGATCATAACTTGATTCTCTTTAAACAAGGTGAATAAATTTTATAGAATTTACTGTTAAATTTTGTAGACATTTTTAATCTAGTCTTCCAGCATAGATACTTTCAAGAGTAATAAGTTAGTGTCCCAGCATTCGAGAAAGAAAGTCTTCAACAATAGTTCAACATATATTCTGGTATGAACCAGGTGTGAAGTCCCTAAGAAATTGTAAATATGTCCCATTTTACTTTTTACAGTTATATTTTGACTTTTTGAATAAATATCTTGATATTGCTTAATACCAAGGATTATATGGAATAGAATCATTCATGTCTCTTTATATACCCAGAGGAAATTTTATCACATATATACATGGTTCTTCATAACTTGGAACTTAAACGTCATTTCAAATTTCCAATTAATAGAAATAATTATAGAATTTTTCATGCGTCTCATATTAAATAACTAATTTCTTCTTAGATACATGTCATATTAATGTTCATTAGCAAAGTAATAAACACAACTTGTAGGTATCCATACTTATTCAAAATACACGAATTATGCGTATTCCCCGACGTATTCAATGTCCACGTTTATGGAATGTGATTTTTAATAAACAAATATGTCTGAATATAGCCTATTGTACGAATCATATTATTATCTAGATAAATATGTAAAACTTAATAGAGCTTACAAATATAAAAAATTTGTCTGAACTTTGTCCAATTACTGCTTAAAAGTGTGTTCAAAATATTTTAATTGATCAACTGCCCTAAACTTTAAATCGAGGAATATCTGTAGTTAGTGTACAAATTACTAAATATCCCATACAGTCTTATAACGCAGTTACATATATGTAAATAATTGTTTAAGCACAAGAAAGTCACGATTAATTGAAATATTTTACAAATGTTTATGATCTTTCTATTTTATACACTATTGGCTGTTAGAACTATTATTATATATTCCATTTGATTGTCATTACATATATCATGCAACTGCATAAATTTTGCTAAAAGTTATATTATTAAATTAAAATAAATTATAAATTGTATTATGTACTGTGCGTATGGTATTTTTGGATATATTTACAAAAGATATTAAAATGCTCCTTATTAATAAACAATTCACCTAATTAATGTATGTATAAATTCCTGAGTATTTTAGAAATATAAGTGTCTTGTATAATAAAATAAATATACGTATTTACAAACATTCTAGTTGTTAATATTTTAAATAAACCTCAACACTTCAAATAATACATATATTTAAAATCATAATTTTGATACTTTTTATTTATATTAGAAAATTCTTTAAAAGTGCCTGCTTATGTCAATTAAATATAGAAGTTCACAAATTAATCAGAGAAATTAAATAATTTGACAATTATCGTTTTTGAATCAATCACGTTGTGGACCAATAATAATTCTTTATCATTCTCTCAAAATAGCATCAAATTGCAAAAGATGCTAGAAGCCTTGTGTTTATGATGGTGTGCCTGCATCATGCAATAGAATGTAAGTCTTTATATTAAAAATTGAAGCAATAATAGAAATATGTAAGATATGATGATGGTGAAATAACTTTCTTTGGATAGGTCTGACAAAATGGTTTTGTTGAAAAAGAAGTTTTAACCACTAATACATTAGAACCTAATGTTCTCAGGTAGTACGTTCAATAAAGGTGATCACAGTGTTCATGTACCAAATTTTGTAATTAATATATAATATATATTACCATATATTATATTTTTGATATTAACTTTATTATTAATTTTATTAATTTCTAATGTATATATAATGGAAATTAAGTATTCTTTAATTTGTCATTTTCATAACAGAAATATATTTATATTTGATTCATTGATATTAATAAATATAGGAAACATCGTTTGATATTTTACACCGATACTTCGAGCAGATGGCTATTTTAAAGAGAAAACATTTTCCCGCGAAAATAAGACAAAGCTTTGCCCAATCGCAGAACACTTCCAGTCGACGCGAATCCAACATGCCGGTAAACACATGATCGAATATTTACACGCGTTAAGGTGAAAATTTCAGTCCCTGAACAAAACGTTTCGTGAAGTAGTGTTATCATTGATCAGTCTTTTAATTACTGTAACTGACGAAAGAAATAATTAAAAACAATAATACGCAGTATCAGTTATTATTACGGAACATTGAACAACATTTGAAACATCGTCGTGATATATACGAAAGGCCCACAACACAAGGTTAAGAAATTGAGAGAACTTTACCAAGAACAGGATAAATAACTATGAACATTTGTGCGGTGGTAAGTAAAGGTGCACATGTGAAATAGTGACGGAAGTACAAGTGCCTGTGAAATCTTGCTACATAGTTCAATTTTATCGTTTATACTTCTGTAATTAGGCTTTCGGATTAGGTTTTTTCACTATAACAGCGTTGATTAGGATTTCTGTATATCGTGTGGAGATTTCTCTATGATTTTCACTATTCGTGCCCGAAATTTAGTGACGAAGTTCTTCCTTAATGGGATTGGATATTTTTTTTCAGTTCCGAGCGTGCGTTTTCGAAAAATAGTGCCGAAAGGGTCTCTGGCTGTGAATTCGTGCTGCGTGTGACATTTGTGGCTTCTAATTTCGAAATTATGCTTTTTGATTAGGCTTGTTTTATATATCCGCGTAGAGGGAATTCTTCCTTACCGGGATTGGATATTTTTGGGGGGTTTCGAGCATGCATTTTCGAAAAATCGTACTGAAAGTATCCGCGGCTGTCAGATCGTTCTGCATCGACTTTTTTCTATTCTATTTACGAAATTAAGCTTTTTGATTAGGTCTGGTCGGTATAACATCATAGAATATATTCAAGACAATATTCTGTTGAAATAAACAGGCACATGCAACAGTGGAAAAATATTGGACTCGTGGAATATCACCAGTGTAGAGTCATTGGGTGTCAAGACTTATATTTTATAGCGAGATAAAATTCATGCAGCAATACAAATATGTTATGATATGAGTATTCTATTCTAGGTCAGCTAAAGATATAGCATACAAGTTAGAAATCTTTGATGGTCAAATGAGGATTCAGAAAATGGAGATGGCCTAGGCAGACAAGAAGGAATGAAATTAATTTAGGTGATGACTTCTTATAACAGCTAAATATATAGAATACACTGAGATTGAAAGGTATGTTGTATTCCTGATCTAAATAATTATTAATATCAGTGGTCAAAGTCAATGATCATCGCTAATGTGCTTAGTTTCAGAATTATGGAGCTAAGGTAGCTAAAGAAAAGAGAGTGGTTCAAATGAAAGCAGTGAGAAGAGGAAACGCATATCATGTCCAAACAAGAACCAGGAAAGGGGCAGCATATGTATCAACATAGAAAGATGTAAGGCATGCACATACAAATATAAGGATCATTGAAGAGATGGAGAATGGACACATGGTAATAGTTGTAAAAGTTAAATATAAATTGAATATAGAGTGTAATTGCTGTATTAAGGCAAAAATGTGTATAAATATCTACAGGAACTTGGAAACTGTAAAAGCAGCAAGTATAATGTTGCTGTGGCACATCATGGACTTCATTGGGCCAATAAAGCCAATGTCAAAAGGAGAAAAAAGGTACGTCTTACCTGCTAATGATTATTCAAGAAAAGAACCATTTGGTTGACTGATTTATAAATGACTAAAGATTTAATATGAAATATTATTGACGAAGGATTTTTTTTATTA